>NW_027256984.1:0-109113 GCF_029215685.1 Pituophis catenifer annectens | reverse complement strand
AAAAAAGCTGCCGAGGAGCAAAAAAATTTTTTTTTCTCAAATGTAATAACGGATGCTAGAATGTGATTTGGGGTTGGAATTCCATGTCTAAAAATGTCATTATTAGCTGTTTTTATAAATCGAGTGTTTTTGCTGCCTGAGGAAGAAAACGCGTGATGCCTGCGGTCAGAAAAAAAGCTGCCCAGGAGCAAAAAAAAATTTTTTTCTCAAATGTAATAACGGATGCTAGAATGTGATTCGGGGTGGAATTCCATGTCTAAAAATATTATTATTAGCTGTTTTTAAAAATCGAGTGTTTTTGCTGCCCGAAGAGGAAAACGAGTGATGCCGCGGCCAGAAAAAAAGCTGCCCAGGAGCAAAAAATTTTTTTTCTCAAATGTAATAACGGATGCTAGAATGTGATTCGGGGTGGAATTCCATGTCTAAAAATGTTATTATTAGCTGTTTTTAAAAATCGAGTGTTTTGCTGCCCGAAGAGGAAAACGCGTGATGCCGCGGTCAGAAAAAAAACTGCCGAGGAGCAAAAAAAATTTTTTCCTCAAATGTAATAACGGATGCTAGAATGTGATTCGGGGGTGGAATTCCATGTCTAAAAATGTTATTATTAGCTGTTTTTTAAAAATCGAGTGTTTTTGCTGCCCGAAGAGGAAAACGCGTGATGCCGCGGTCAGAAAAAAAAGCTGCCGAGGAGCAAAAAAAAATTTTTCCTCAAATGTAATAACGGATGCTAGAATGTGGATTCGGGGTGGAATTCCATGTCTAAAAATGTTATTATTAGCTGTTTTAAAAATCGAGTGTTTTTTGCTGCCCGAGGAAGAAAACGCGTGATGCCGCGGTCAGAAAAAAAAGCTGCCGAGGAGCAAAAAAATTTTTTTTCTCAAATGTAATAATGGATGCTAGAATGTGATTCGGGGTGGAATTCCATGTCTAAAAATGTTATTATTAGCTGTTTTTAAAAATCGACGGTTTTTGCTGCCTGAGGAAGAAAACGCATGATGCCGCGGTCAGAAAAAAAAGCTGCCCAGGAGCAAAAAAATTTTTTTTTCTCAAATGTAATAACGGATGCTAGAATGTGATTCGGGGTGGAATTCCATGTCTAAAAATGTTATTATTAGCTGTTTTTAAAAATCGAGTGTTTTTGCTGCCTGAGGAAGAAAACGTGTGAGGCCGCGGTCAGAAAAAAAGCTGCCAGGAGAAAAAAATTTTTTTTTCTCAAATGTAATAACGGATGCTAGAATGTGATTCGGGGTGGAATTTAATGTCTAAAAATGTTATTATTAGCTGTTTTTAAAAATCGAGTGTTTTTGCTGCCTGAGGAAGAAAACGAGTGATGCCGCGGTCAGAAAAAAAGCTGCCCAGGAGCAAAAAAAAATTTTTTTTCTCAAATGTAATAATGGATGCTAGAATGTGATTCCGGGGTGGAATTCCATGTCTAAAAATGTTTATTATTAGCTGTTTTTAAAAATCGAGGGTTTTTTGCTGCCTGAGGAAGAAAACGCATGATGCCGCGGTCAGAAAAAAAGTTGCTCAGGAGTAAAAAAATTTTTTTTTCTCAAATGTACTAACGGATGCTAGAATGTGATTCGGGTGGAATTCCATGTCTAAAAATGTTATTATTAGCTGTTTTTAAAAATCGAGTGTTTTTGCTGCCTGAGGAAGAAAACGAGTGATGCCGCGGTCAGAAAAAAAGCTGCCCAGGAGCAAAAAAAAATTTTTTTCTCAAATGTAATAACGGATGCTAGAATGTGATTCGGGGTGGAATTCCATGTCTAAAAATGTTATTATTAGCTGTTTTTAAAAATCGAGTGTTTTTGCTGCCAGAGGAAGAAAACGCGTGATGCCGTGGTCAGAAAAAAAGCTGTCGAGGAGCAAAAAAATTTTTTTTTCTCAAATGTACTAACGGATGCTAGAATGTGATTCGGGGTGGAATTCCATGTCTAAAAATGTTATTATTAGCTGTTTTTAAAAATCGAGTGTTTTTGCTGCCTGAGGAAGAAAACGCGTGATGCCCGCGCTCAGAAAAAAAGCTGCCGAGGAGCAAAAAAATTTTTTTTTCTCAAATGTAATAACGGATGCTAGAATGTGATTCGGGGTGGAATTCCATGTCTAAAAATGTTATTATTAGCTGTTTTTAAAAATAGAGTGTTTATGGTGCCCGTAGAAGAAAACGCGTGATGCCGCGGTCAGAAAAAAAGCTGCCGAGGACCAAAAAAATTTTTTTTTCTCAAATGTACTAACGGATTGCTAGAATATGATTCGGGGTGGAATTCCATGTCTAAAAATGTTATTATTAGCTGTTTTTTAAAAATCGAGTGTTTTTGCTGCCTGAGGAAGAAAACGCGTGATGCCGCGGTCAGAAAAAAAGCTTTCCAGGAGCTAAAAATTTTTTTTCCTCAAATGTACTAACAGATGCTAGAATGTGATTCGGGGTGGAATTCCATGTCTCAAAATGTTATTAGCTGTTTTTAAAAATCGAGTGTTTTTGCTGCCCGAGGAAGAAAAACGCATGATGCCGCGGTCAGAAGAAAAGCTGCCGAGGAGCAAAAAATTTTTTTTTTTCTCAAATGTAATAACGGATGCTAGAATGTGATTTGGGGTGGAATTCCATGTCTAAAAATGTCATTATTTAGCTGTTTTTAAAAATAGAGTGTTTTTGGTGCCCGAGGTAGAAAACGCGTGATGCCGCGGTCAGAAAAAAAAGCTGTCGAGGAGCAAAAAAATTTTTTTTTCTCAAATGTAATAACGGATGAAAGAATGTGATTCGGGGTGGAATTCCATGTCTAAAAAATATTATTATTAACTGTTTTTAAAAATAGAGTGTTTTTGCTGCCCGAGGAAGTAAACGCGTGATGCCGCGGTCAGAAAAAAAGCTGCCGAGGAGCAAAAAAATTTTTTTTTCTCAAATGTACTAACGGATGCTAGAATGTGATTCGGGGTGGAATTCCATGTCTAAAAATGTTATTATTAGCTGTTTTTAAAAATCGAGTGTTTTTGCTGCCTGAGGAAGAAAACGTGTGAGGCCGCGGTCAGAAAAAAAGCTGCCCAGGAGAAAAAATTTTTTTTTTCTCAAATGTAATAAACGGATGCTAGAATGTGATTCGGGGTGGAATTTAATGTCTAAAAATGTTATTATTAGCTGTTTTTAAAAATCGAGTGTTTTTGCTGCATGAGGAAGAAAACGCGTGATGCCGCGGTCAGAAAAAAAGCTGCCGAGGAGCAAAAAAATTTTTTTTTCTCAAATGTACTAACGGATGCTAGAATGTTATTCGGGGTGTAATTCCATATCTAAAAATATTATTATTAGCTGTTTTTAAAAATCGAGTGTTTTTGCTGCCTGAGGAAGAAAACGAGTGATGCCGCGGTCAGAAAAAAAGCTGCCCAGGAGCAAAAAAAAATTTTTTTTCTCAAATGTAATAACGGATGCTAGAATGTGATTCGGGGTGGAATTCCATGTCTAAAAATGTTATTATTAGCTGTTTTTAAAAATCGAGTGTTTTTGCTGCCCCGAGGAAGAAAACGCGTGATGCCGCGGTCAGAAAAAAAGCTGCCGAGGAGCAAAAAAAAATTTTTTTCTCAAATGTAATAATGGATGCTAGAATGTGATTCGGGGTGGAATTCCATGTCTAAAAATGTTATTATTAGCTGTTTTTAAAAATCGAGGGTTTTTGCTGCCTGAGGAAGAAAAGGCATGATGCCGCGGTCAGAAAAAAAGCTGCCCAGGAGTAAAAAAATTTTTTTTCTCAAATGTACTAACGGGATGCTAGAATGTGATTCGGGGTGGAATTCCATGTCTAAAAATATTATTATTAGCTGTTTTTAAAAATCGAGTGTTTTTGCTGCCTGAGGAAGAAAACGAGTGATGCCGCGGTCAGAAAAAAAGCTGCCCAGGAGCAAAAAAAAATTTTTTTCTCAAATGTAATAACGGATGCTAGAATGTGATTCGGGGTGGAATTCCATGTCTAAAAATGTTATTATTAGCTGTTTTTAAAAATCGAGTGTTTTTGCTGCCAGAGGAAGAAAACGCGTGATGCCGTGGTCAGAAAAAAAGCTGTCGAGGAGCAAAAAAATTTTTTTTTCTCAAATGTACTAACGGATGCTAGAATGTGATTCGGGGTGGAATTCCATGTCTAAAAATGTTATTATTAGCTGTTTTTAAAACTCGAGTGTTTTTGCTGCCTGAGGAAGAAAACGCGTGATGCCGCGCTCAGAAAAAAAGCTGCCGAGGAGCAAAAAAATTTTTTTTTCTCAAATGTAATAACGGATGCTAGAATGTGATTCGGGGTGGAATTCCATGTCTAAAAATGTTATTATTAGCTGTTTTTAAAAATAGAGTGTTTATGGTGCCCGAGGAAGAAAACGCGTGATGCCGCGGTCAGAAAAAAAGCTGCCCAGGAGCAAGAAAATTTTTTTCCTCAAATGTAATAACGGATGCTAGAATGTGATTCGGGGTGGAATTCCATGTTTAAAAATATTATTATTAGCTGTTTTTAAAAATCGAGTGTTTTTGCTACCCGAGGAAGAAAACGCGTGATGCCGCGGTCAGAAAAAAAGCTGTCGAGGAGCAAAAAAATTTTTTTTCTCAAATGTAATAACGGATGCTAGAATGTGATTTGTAGTGGAGTTCCATGTTTAAAAATATACTTATTAGCTGTTTTTAAAAATCGAGTGTTTTTGCTACTGGAGGAAGAAAACGAGTGATGCCGCGGTCAGAAAAAAAGCTGCCCAGGAGCAAAAAAAAATTTTTTTTCTCAAATGTAATAACGGATGCTAGAATGTGATTCGGGGTGGAATTCCATGTCTAAAAATGTTATTATTAGCTGTTTTTAAAAATCGAGTGTTTTTGCTGCCCGAGGAAGAAAACGCGTGATGCCGCGGTCAGAAAAAAAGCTGCCGAGGAGGAAAAAAAATTTTTTTTCTCAAATGTAATAATGGATGCTAGAATGTGATTCGGGGTGGAATTCCATGTCTAAAAATGTTATTATTAGCTGTTTTTAAAAATCGAGGGTTTTTGCTGCCTGAGGAAGAAAACGCATGATGCCGCGGTCAGAAAAAAAGCTGCCCAGGAGTAAAAAAATTTTTTTTCTCAAATGTACTAACGGATGCTAGAATGTGATTCGGGGTGGAATTCCATGTCTAAAAATGTTATTATTAGCTGTTTTTAAAACTCGAGTGTTTTTGCTGCCTGAGGAAGAAAACGCGTGATGCCGCGCTCAGAAAAAAAGCTGCCGAGGAGCAAAAAAATTTTTTTTTCTCAAATGTAATAACGGATGCTAGAATGTGATTCGGGGTGGAATTCCATGTCTAAAAATGTTATTATTAGCTGTTTTTAAAAATAGAGTGTTTATGGTGCCCGAGGAAGAAAACGCGTGATGCCGCGGTCAGAAAAAAAGCTGCCCAGGAGCAAGAAAATTTTTTTCCTCAAATGTAATAACGGATGCTAGAATGTGATTCGGGGTGGAATTCCATGTTTAAAAATATTATTATTAGCTGTTTTTAAAAATCGAGTGTTTTTGCTACCCGAGGAAGAAAACGCGTGATGCCGCGGTCAGAAAAAAAGCTGTCGAGGAGCAAAAAAATTTTTTTTCTCAAATGTAATAACGGATGCTAGAATGTGATTTGTAGTGGAGTTCCATGTTTAAAAATATACTTATTAGCTGTTTTTTAAAAATCGAGTGTTTTTGCTACTGGAGGAAGAAAACGCGTGATGCCGCGGTCAGAAAAAAAGCTGCCGAGGAGCAAAAAAAATTTTTTTTTCTCAAATGTACTAACGGATGCTAGAATGTGATTCGGGGTGGAATTCCATGTCTAAAAATATAATTATTAGCTGTTTTTAAAAATAGAGTGTTTTTGGTGCCCGAGGAAGAAAACGCGTGATGCTGCGGTCAGAAAAAAAGCTGCCAAGGAGCAAAAAAATTTTTTTCCACAAATGTAATAACGGATGCTAGAATGTGATTCGGGGTGGAATTCCATGTCTAAAAATGTTATTATTAGCTGTTTTTAAAAATAGAGTGGTTTTGGTGCCCGAGGAAGAAAACCCGTGATTCCGCGGTCAGAAAAAAAGCTGCCGAGGAGTAAAAAATTTTTTTTTCTCAAATGTACTAATGGATGCTAGAATGTGATTCGGGGTGGAATTCCATGTCTAAAAATGTTATTATTAGCTGTTTTTAAAAAATCGAGTGTTTTTGCTGCCCGAGGAAGAAAACGCGTGATGCCGCGGTCAGAAAAAAAGCTGCCCAGGAGCAAAAAAAAAATTTTTTTTCTCAAATGTAATAACGGATGATAGAATGGTATTCGGGGTGGAATTCCATGTCTAAAAATATTATTATTAGCTGTTTTTAAAAATCGAGTGTTTTTGCTGCCCGAAGAAGAAAACGCGTGATGCCGCGGTCAGAAAAAAAGCTGCCCAGGAGCAAAAAAATTTTTTTTCTCAAATGTAATAACGGACGCTAGAATGTGATTCGGGGTGGAATTCCATGTCTAAAAATGTTATTATTAGCTGTTTTTAAAAATAGAGTGTTTTTGGTGCCCGAGGAAGAAAACGCGTGATGCCGCGGTCAGAAAAAAAGCTGCCGAGGAGCAAAAATTTTTTTTTTTCTCAAATGTACTAACGGATGCTAGAATGTGATTCGGGGTGGAATTCCATGTCTAAAAATGTTATTATTAGCTGTTTTAAAAATAGAGTGTTTTTGGAGCCCGAGGAAGAAAACGCGTGATGCCGCGGTCAGAAAAAAAGCTGCCCATGAGCAAAAAAAATTTTTTTTTCTCAAATGTACTAACGGATGCTAGAATGTGATTCGGGGTGGAATTCCATGTCTAAAAATATAATTATTAGCTGTTTTTAAAAATAGAGTGTTTTTGGTGCCCGAGGAAGAAAAACGCGTGATGCTGCGGTCAGAAAAAAAGCTGCCAAGGAGCAAAAAAATTTTTTCCACAAATGTAATAACGGATGCTAGAATGTGATTCGGCGGTGGAATTCCATGTCTAAAAATGTTATTATTAGCTGTTTTTAAAAATCGAGTGTTTTTGCTGCCCGAAGAAGAAAACGCGTGATGCCGCGGTCAGAAAAAAAGCTGCCCAGGAGCAAAAAAATTTTTTTTCTCAAATGTAATAACGGACGCTAGAATGTGATTCGGGGTGGAATTCCATGTCTAAAAAATTTTATTATTAGCTGTTTTAAAAATAGAGTGTTTTTGGTGCCCGAGGAAGAAAACGCGTGATGCCGCGGTCAGAAAAAAAAGCTGCCGAGGAGCAAAAATTTTTTTTTTCTCAAATGTACTAACGGATGCTAGAATGTGATTCGGGGTGGAATTCCATGTCTAAAAATGTTATTATTAGCTGTTTTAAAAATAGAGTGTTTTTGGAGCCCGAGGAAGAAAACGCGTGATGCCGCGGTCAGAAAAAAAGCTGCCCATGAGCAAAAAAATTTTTTTTTCTCAAATGTACTAACGGATGCTAGAATGTGATTCGGGGTGGAATTCCATGTCTAGAAATATAATTATTAGCTGTTTTTAAAAATAGAGTGTTTTTGGTGCCCGAGGAAGAAAACGCGTGATGCTGCGGTCAGAAAAAAAAGCTGCCAAGGAGCAAAAAAATTTTTTTCCACAAATGTAATAACGGATGCTAGAATGTGATTCGGGGTGGAATTCCATGTCTAAAAATGTTATTATTAGCTGTTTTTAAAAATCGAGTGTTTTTGCTGCCCGAGGAAGAAAACGCGTGATGCCGCGGTCAGAAAAAAAGCTGCCGAGGAGCAAAAAATTTTTTTTTTCTCAAATGTAATAACGGATGCTAGAATGTGATTCGGGGTGGAATTCCATGTCTAAAAATATAATTATTAGCTGTTTTTAAAAATAGAGTGTTTTTGGTGCCCGAGGAAGAAAACGCGTGATGCTGCGGTCAGAAAAAAAGCTGCCAAGGAGCAAAAATTTTTTTTTCCACAAATGTAATAACGGATGCTAGAATGTGATTCGGGGTGGAATTCCATGTCTAAAAATGTTATTATTAGCTGTTTTTAAAAATCGAGTGTTTTTGCTGCCCGAGGAAGAAAACGCGTGATGCCGCGGTCAGAAAAAAAGCTGCCGAGGAGCAAAAAATTTTTTTTCCACAAATGTAATAACGGATGCTAGAATGTGATTCGGGGTGGAATTCCATGTCTAAAAATGTTATTATTAGCTGTTTTTAAAAATAGAGTGTTTTTGGTGCCCGAGGAAGAAAACCCGTGATTCCGCGGTCAGAAAAAAAGCTGCCGAGGAGTAAAAAAATTTTTTTTTCCTCAAATGTACTAATGGATGCTAGAATGTGATTCGGGGTGGAATTCCATGTCTAAAAATGTTATTATTAGCTGTTTTTAAAAATCGAGTGTTTTTGCTGCCCGAGGAAGAAAACGCGTGATGCCGCGGTCAGAAAAAAAGCTGCCCAGGAGCAAAAAAAAATTTTTTTTCTCAAATGTAATAACGGATGATAGAATGGTATTCGGGGTGGAATTCCATGTCTAAAAATATTATTATTAGCTGTTTTTAAAAATCGAGTGTTTTTGCTGCCCGAAGAAGAAAACGCGTGATGCGCGGTCAGAAAAAAAGCTGCCCAGGAGCAAAAAATTTTTTTTCTCAAATGTAATAACGGACGCTAGAATGTGATTCGGGGTGGAATTCCATGTCTAAAAATGTTATTATTAGCTGTTTTTAAAAATAGAGTGTTTTTGCTGCCTGAGGAAGAAAACGCGTAATGCCGCGCTCAGAAAAAAAAGCTGCCGAGGGAGCAAAAAAAATTTTTTTTTCTCAAATGTAATAACGGATGCTAGAATGTGATTCGGGGGTGTAATTCCATGTCTAAAAATGTCATTATTAGCTGTTTTTAAAAATAGAGTGTTTTTGGTGCCCGAGGTAGAAAACGCGTGATGCCGCGGTCAGAAAAAAAGCTGTCGAGGAGCAAAAAATTTTTTTTTTCTCAAATGTAATAACGGATGAAAGAATGTGAATTCGGGGTGGAATTCCATGTCTAAAAAATATTATTTATTATCTGTTTTTAAAAATCGAGTGTTTTTGCTGCCCGAGGAAGTAAACGCGTGATGCCGTGGTCAGAAAAAAAGCTGCCGAGGAGCAAAAAAATTTTTTTTTTCTCAAATGTACTAACGGATGCTAGAATGTGATTCGGGGTGGAATTCCATGTCTAAAATGTTATTATTAGCTGTTTTTAAAAATCGAGTGTTTTTGCTGCCTGAGGAAGAAAACGTGTGATGCCGCGGTCAGAAAAAAAGCTGCCCAGGAGCAAAAAAAAATTTTTTTCTCAAATGTAATAACGGATGCTAGAATGTGATTCGGGGTGGAATTTAATGTCTAAAAATGTTATTATTAGCTGTTTTTAAAAATCGAGTGTTTTTGCTGCCTGAGGAAGAAAACGCGTGATGCCGCGGTCAGAAAAAAAAGCTGCCGAGGAGCAAAAAAATTTTTTTTTCTCAAATGTACTAACGGATGCTAGAATGTTATTCGGGGTGTAATTCCATGTCTAAAAATGTTATTATTAGCTGTTTTTAAAAATCGAGTGTTTTTGCTGCCTGAGGAAGAAAACGAGTGATGCCGCGGTCAGAAAAAAAGCTGCCCAGGGAGCAAAAAAAATTTTTTTTCTCAAATGTAATAAACGGATGCTAGAATGTGATTCGGGGTGGAATTCCATGTCTAAAAATGTTATTATTAGCTGTTTTTAAAAATCGAGTGTTTTTGGTGCCCGAGGAAGAAAACGCGTGATGCCGTGGTCAGAAAAAAAGCTGTCGAGGAGCAAAAAAAATTTTTTTTTCTCAAATGTAATAACGGATGCTAGAATGTGATTTGGGGTGGAATTCCATGTCTAAAAATGTCATTATTAGCTGTTTTTAAAAATAGAGTGTTTTTTGCTGCCCGAGGAAGAAAACGCGTGATGCCGTGGTCAGAAAAAAAGCTGCCGAGGAGCAAAAAAATTTTTTTTTCTCAAATGTAATAATGGATGCTAGAATGTGATTCGGGGTGGAATTCCATGTCTAAAAATGTTATTATTAGCTGTTTTTAAAAATCGAGGGTTTTTGCTGCCTGAGGAAGAAAACGCATGATGCCGCGGTCAGAAAAAAAGCTGCCCAGGAGTAAAAAAATTTTTTTTCTCAAATGTACTAACGGATGCTAGAATGTGATTCGGGGTGGAATTCCATGTCTAAAAATGTTATTATTAGCTGTTTTTAAAAATCGAGGGTTTTTGCTGCCTGAGGAAGAAAACGCATGATGCCGCGGTCAGAAAAAAAAGCTGCCCAGGAGCAAAAAAATTTTTTTTTCCTCAAATGTACTAACGGATGCTAGAATGTGATTCGGGGGTGGAATTCCATGTCTAAAAATGTTATTATTAGCTGTTTTTAAAAATCGAGGGTTTTTGCTGCCTGAGGAAGAAAACGCGTGATGCCGCGGTCAGAAAAAAAGCTGCCCATGAGCAAAAAAAAATTTTTTCCTCAAGTGTAATAACGGATGCTAGAATGTGATTCGGAGTGGAGTTCCATATTTAAAAATATAATTATTAGCTGTTTTTAAAAATCGAGTGTTTTTGCTACCAGGGGAAGAAAACGCGTGATGCCGCGGTCAGAAAAAAGCTGCCCAGGAGCAAAAAAAAATTTTTTTTCTCAAATGTAATAACGGATGCTAGAATGTGATTCGGGGTGGAATTCCATGTCTAAAAATGTTATTATTAGCTGTTTTTAAAAATCGAGTGTTTTTGCTGCCCGAGGAAGAAAACGCGTGATGCCGCGGTCAGAAAAAAAGCTGCCCAGGAGCAAAAAAAAATTTTTTTTCTCAAATGTAATAACGGATGCTAGAATGTGATTCGGGGTGGAATTCCATGTCTAAAAATGTTATTATTAGCTGTTTTTAAAAATCGAGTGTTTTTGCTGCCCGAGGAAGAAAACGCGTTGATGCCTCCGCGGTCAGAAAAAAAGCTGCCGAGGAGCAAAAAAAATTTTTTTTCTCAAATGTAATAATGGATGCTAGAATGTGATTCGGGGTGGAATTCCATGTCTAAAAATGTCATTATTAGCTGTTTTTAAAAATAGAGTGTTTTTGCTGCCCGAGGAAGAAAACGCGTGATGCCGCGGTCAGAAAAAAAGCTGCCGAGGAGCAAAAAAATTTTTTTTTCTCAAATGAAATAACGCATGAAAGAATGTGATTCGGGGGTGGAATTCCATGTCTAAAAATGTTATTATTAGCTGTTTTTAAAAATCGAGTGTTTTTGGTGCCCGAGGAAGAAAACGCGTGATGCCGTGGTCAGAAAAAAAGCTGTCGAGGAGCAAAAAAAAATTTTTTTTCTCAAATGTAATAACGGATGCTAGAATGTGATTTGGGGTGGAATTCCATGTCTAAAAATGTCATTATTAGCTGTTTTTAAAAATAGAGTGTTTTTGCTGCCCGAGGAAGAAAACGCGTGATGCCGTGGTCAGAAAAAAAGCTGCCGAGGAGCAAAAAAATTTTTTTTTCTCAAATGTAATAATGGATGCTAGAATGTGATTCGGGGTGGAATTCCATGTCTAAAAATGTTATTATTAGCTGTTTTTAAAAATCGAGGGTTTTTGCTGTCCTGAGGAAGAAAACGCATGATGCCGCGGTCAGAAAAAAAGCTGCCCAGGAGTAAAAAAATTTTTTTTTCTCAAATGTACTAACGGATGCTAGAATGTGATTCGGGGTGGAATTCCATGTCTAAAAATGTTATTATTAGCTGTTTTTAAAAATCGAGGGTTTTTGCTGCCTGAGGAAGAAAACGCATGATGCCGCGGTCAGAAAAAAAGCTGCCCAGGAGCAAAAAAATTTTTTTTTCTCAAATGTACTAACGGATGCTAGAATGTGATTCGGGGTGGAATTCCATGTCTAAAAATGTTATTATTAGCTGTTTTTAAAAATCGAGGGTTTTTGCTGCCTGAGGAAGGAAAACGCGTGATGCCGCGGTCAGAAAAAAAGCTGCCCATGAGCAAAAAAAATTTTTTCCTCAAGTGTAATAACGGATGCTAGAATGTGATTCGGAGTGGGAGTTCCATATTTAAAAATATAATTATTAGCTGTTTTTAAAAATCGAGTGTTTTTGCTACCAGGGGAAGAAAACGCGTGATGCCGCGGTCAGAAAAAAAGCTGCCCAGGAGCAAAAAAAAATTTTTTTCTCAAATGTAATAACGGATGCTAGAATGTGATTCGGGGTGGAATTCCATGTCTAAAAATGTTATTATTAGCTGTTTTTAAAAATCGAGTGTTTTTGCTGCCCGAGGAAGAAAACGCGTGATGCCGCGGTCAGAAAAAAAGCTGCCCAGGAGCAAAAAAAAAATTTTTTTCTCAAATGTAATAACGGATGCTAGAATGTGATTCGGGGTGGAATTCCATGTCTAAAAATGTTATTATTAGCCTGTTTTTAAAAATCGAGTGTTTTTGCTGCCCGAGGAAGAAAACGCGTGATGCCGCGGTCAGAAAAAAAGCTGCCGAGGAGCAAAAAAAATTTTTTTTCTCAAATGTAATAATGGATGCTAGAATGTGATTCGGGGTGGAATTCCATGTCTAAAAAATGTCATTATTAGCTGTTTTTAAAAATAGAGTGTTTTTGCTGCCCGAGGAAGAAAACGCGTGATGCCGCGGTCAGAAAAAAAGCTGCCGAGGAGCAAAAAAATTTTTTTTTCTCAAAATGAAATAACGCATGAAAGAATGTGATTCGGGGTGGAATTCCATGTCTAAAAATGTTATTATTAGCTGTTTTTAAAAATCGAGTGTTTTTGCTGCCTGAGGAAGAAAAAAGCGTGATGCCGCGGTCAGAAAAAAAAGCTGCCGAGGAGCAAAAAAATTTTTTTTTCTCAAATGTAATAACGGATGCTAGAATGTGATTTGGGGTGGAATTCCATGTCTAAAAATGTCATTATTAGCTGTTTTTATAAATCGAGTGTTTTTGCTGCCTGAGGAAGAAAACGCGTGATGCCGCGGTCAGAAAAAAAGCTGCCCAGGAGCAAAAAAAAATTTTTTTCTCAAATGTAATAACGGATGCTAGAATGTGATTCGGGGTGGAATTCCATGTCTAAAAATTATTATTATTAGCTGTTTTTAAAAATCGAGTGTTTTTGCTGCCCGAAGAGGAAAAACGAGTGATGCCGCGGCCAGAAAAAAAGCTGCCCAGGAGCAAAAAAATTTTTTTTCTCAAATGTAATAACGGATGCTAGAATGTGATTCGGGGTGGAATTCCATGTCTAAAAATGTTATTATTAGCTGTTTTTAAAAATCGAGTGTTTTTGCTGCCCGAAGAGGAAAACGCGTGATGCCGCGGTCAGAAAAAAAACTGCCGAGGAGCAAAAAAAATTTTTTCCTCAAATGTAATAACGGATGCTAGAATGTGATTCGGGGTGGAATTCCATGTCTAAAAATGTTATTATTAGCTGTTTTTAAAAATCGAGTGTTTTTGCTGCCCGAAGAGGAAAACGCGTGATGCCGCGGTCAGAAAAAAAGCTGCCGAGGAGCAAAAAAAAATTTTTCCTCAAATGTAATAACGGATGCTAGAATGTGATTCGGGGTGGAATTCCATGTCTAAAAATGTTATTATTAGCTGTTTTTAAAAATCGAGTGTTTTTGCTGCCCGAGGAAGAAAACGCGTGATGCCGCGGTCAGAAAAAAAGCTGCCGAGGAGCAAAAAAATTTTTTTTCTCAAATGTAATAATGGATGCTAGAATGTGATTCGGGGTGGAATTCCATGTCTAAAAATGTTATTATTTAGCTGTTTTTAAAAATC
The DNA here is from genome assembly GCF_029215685.1 of Pituophis catenifer annectens. Lineage (NCBI taxonomy): Eukaryota > Metazoa > Chordata > Lepidosauria > Squamata > Colubridae > Pituophis > Pituophis catenifer. Next base: position 95,355 of record NW_027256984.1, on the reverse strand, counting down.
GACGGTTTTTGCTGCCTGAGGAAGAAAACGTGTGATGCCCGCGGGTCAGAAAAAAAGCTGCCCAGGAGCAAAAAAATTTTTTTTTCTCAAATGTAATAACGGATGCTAGAATGTGATTCGGGGTGGAATTCCAATGTCTAAAAATGTTATTATTAGCTGTTTTTAAAAAATAGAGTGTTTTTGGTGCCCGAGGAAGAAAACGCGTGATGCCGCGGTCAGAAAAAAAAGCTGCCCAGGAGCAAAAAATTTTTTTTCCCTCAAATGTAATAATGGATGCTAGAATATGATTCGGGGTGGAATTCCATGTCTAAAAATGTTATTATTAGCTGTTTTTAAAAATAGAGTGTTTTTGGTGCCCGAGGAAGAAAACGCGTGATGCCGCGGTCAGAAAAAAAGCTGCCGAAGAGTAAAAATTTTTTTTTCTCAAATGTACTAACGGATGCTAGAATGTGATTCGGGGTGGAATTCCATGTCTAAAAATGTTATTATTGGATGTTTTTAAAAAATCGAGTGTTTTTGCTGCCCGAGGAGGAAAACGCGTGATGCCGCGGTCAGAAAAAAAGCTGCTGAGGAGCAAAAAAATTTTTTTTTCTCAAATGTACTAACGGATGCTAGAATGTGATTCGGGGTGGAATTCCATGTCTAAAAATGTTATTATTAGCTGTTTTTAAAAATCGAGTGTTTTTGCTGCCCGAGGAAGAAAACGCGTGATGCCGCGGTCAGAAAAAAAGCTGCCGAGGAGCAAAAAAATTTTTTTTCTCAAATGTAATAATGGATGCTAGAATGTGATTCGGGGTGGAATTCCATGTCTAAAAATGTTATTATTAGCTGTTTTTAAAAATCGAGGGTTTTTGCTGCCTGAGGAAGAAAACGCATGATGCCCGCGGTCAGAAAAAAAGCTGCCCAGGAGCAAAAAATTTTTTTTTTCTCAAATGTACTAATGGATGCTAGAATGTGATTCGGGGTGGAATTCCATGTCTAAAAATGTTATTATTAGCTGTTTTTAAAAATAGAGTGTTTTTGGTGCCCGAGGAAGAAAACGCGTGATGCCGCGGTCAGAAAAAAAGCTGCCCAGGAGCAAAAAATTTTTTTTCCTCAAATGTAATAACGGATGCTAGAATATGATTCGGGGTGGAATTCCATGTCTAAAAATGTTATTATTAGCTGTTTTTAAAAATAGAGTGTTTTTGGTGCCCGAGGAAGAAAACGCGTGACGGGGTGGAATTCCATGTCTAAAAATGTTATTATTAGCTGTTTTTAAAAATAGAGTGTTTTTGCTGCCTGAGGAAGAAAACGTGTGATGCCGCGGTCAGAAAAAAAGCTGCCCAGGAGCAAAAAAAAATTTTTTTCTCAAATGTAATAACGGATGCTAGAATGTGATTCGGGGTGGAATTCCATGTCTAAAAATGTTATTATTAGCTGTTTTTAAAAATAGAGTGTTTTTGGTGCCCAAGGAAGAAAACGCGTGATGCCGCGGTCAGAAAAAAAGCTGCCGAAGAGTAAAAAAATTTTTTTTCTCAAATGTACTAACGGATGCTAGAATGTGATTCGGGGTGGAATTCCATGTCTAAAAATGTTATTATTAGCTGTTTTTAAAAAATCGAGTGTTTTTGCTGCCTGAGGAAGAAAACGTGTGATGCCGCGGTCAGAAAAAAAGCTGCCCAGGAGCAAAAAAAATTTTTTTTCTCAAATGTAATAACGGATGCTAGAATGTAATTCGGGGTGGAATTCCATGTCTAAAAATGTTATTATTAGCTGTTTTTAAAAATAGAGTGTTTTTGGTGCCCAAGGAAGAAAACGCGTGATGCCGCGGTCAGAAAAAAAAGCTGCCGAGGACCAAAAAAAATTTTTTTTCTCAAATGTACTAACGGATGCTAGAATATGATTCGGGGTGGAATTCCATGTCTAAAAATGTTATTATTAGCTGTTTTTAAAAATCGAGTGTTTTTGCTGCCTGAGGAAGAAAACGCGTGATGCCGCGGTCAGAAAAAAAGCTTTCCAGGAGCTAAAAATTTTTTTTCCTCAAATGTACTAACAGATGCTAGAATGTGATTCGGGGTGGAATTCCATGTCTCAAAATGTTATTAGCTGTTTTTAAAAATCGAGTGTTTTTGCTGCCTGAGGAAGAAAACGCATGATGCCGCGGTCAGAAGAAAAGCTGCCGAGGAGCAAAAAATTTTTTTTTTCTCAAATGTAATAACGGATGCTAGAATGTGATTTGGGGTGGAATTCCATGTCTAAAAATGTCATTATTAGCTGTTTTTAAAAATAGAGTGTTTTTGGTGCCCGAGGTAGAAAACGCGTGATGCCGCGGTCAGAAAAAAAGCTGTCGAGGAGCAAAAAAATTTTTTTTTCTCAAATGTAATAACGGATGAAAGAATGTGATTCGGGGTGGAATTCCATGTCTAAAAATATTATTATTAACTGTTTTTAAAAATCGAGTGTTTTTGCTGCCCGAGGAAGTAAACGCGTGATGCCGCGGTCAGAAAAAAAGCTGCCGAGGAGCAAAAAAATTTTTTTTTCTCAAATGTACTAACGGATGCTAGAATGTGATTCGGGGTTGAATTCCATGTCTAAAAATGTTATTATTAGCTGTTTTTAAAAATCGAGTGTTTTTGCTGCCTGAGGAAGAAAACGTGTGAGGCCGCGGTCAGAAAAAAAGCTGCCCAGGAGAAAAAAATTTTTTTTTCTCAAATGTAATAACGGATGCTAGAATGTGATTCGGGGTGGAATTTAATGTCTAAAAATGTTATTATTAGCTGTTTTTAAAAATCGAGTGTTTTTGCTGCCTGAGGAAGAAAACGAGTGATGCCGCGGTCAGAAAAAAAGCTGCCCAGGAGCAAAAAAAAATTTTTTTTCTCAAATGTAATAATGGATGCTAGAATGTGATTCGGGGTGGAATTCCATGTCTAAAAATGTTATTATTAGCTGTTTTTAAAAATCGAGGGTTTTTGCTGCCTGAGGAAGAAAACGCATGATGCCGCGGTCAGAAAAAAAGTTGCTCAGGAGTAAAAAAATTTTTTTTTCTCAAATGTACTAACGGATGCTAGAATGTGATTCGGGGTGGAATTCCATGTCTAAAAATGTTATTATTAGCTGTTTTTAAAAATCGAGTGTTTTTGCTGCCTGAGGAAGAAAACGAGTGATGCCGCGGTCAGAAAAAAAGCTGCCCAGGAGCAAAAAAAAATTTTTTTCTCAAATGTAATAACGGATGCTAGAATGTGATTCGGGGTGGAATTCCATGTCTAAAAATGTTATTATTAGCTGTTTTTAAAAATCGAGTGTTTTTGCTGCCAGAGGAAGAAAACGCGTGATGCCGTGGTCAGAAAAAAAGCTGTCGAGGAGCAAAAAAATTTTTTTTTCTCAAATGTACTAACGGATGCTAGAATGTGATTCGGGGTGGAATTCCATGTCTAAAAATGTTATTATTAGCTGTTTTTAAAACTCGAGTGTTTTTGCTGCCTGAGGAAGAAAACGCGTGATGCCGCGCTCAGAAAAAAAGCTGCCGAGGAGCAAAAAAATTTTTTTTTCTCAAATGTAATAACGGATGCTAGAATGTGATTCGGGGTGGAATTCCATGTCTAAAAATGTTATTATTAGCTGTTTTTAAAAATAGAGTGTTTATGGTGCCTGAGGAAGAAAACGCGTGATGCCGCGGTCAGAAAAAAAGCTGTCGAGGAGCAAAAAAATTTTTTTTCTCAAATGTAATAACGGATGCTAGAATGTGATTTGTAGTGGAGTTCCATGTTTAAAAATATACTTATTAGCTGTTTTTAAAAATCGAGTGTTTTTGCTACTGGAGGAAGAAAACGCGTGATGCCGCGGTCAGAAAAAAAGCTGCCGAGGAGCAAAAAAAATTTTTTTTTCTCAAATGTACTAACGGATGCTAGAATGTGATTCGGGGTGGAATTCCATGTCTAAAAATGTTATTATTAGCTGTTTTTAAAAATCGAGTGTTTTTGCTGCCTGAGGAAGAAAACGTGTGATGCCGCGGTCAGAAAAAAAGCTGCCCAGGAGCAAAAAAAAATTTTTTTCTCAAATGTAATAACGGATGCTAGAATGTGATTCGGGGTGGAATTCCATGTCTAAAAATGTTATTATTAGCTGTTTTTAAAAATAGAGTGTTTTTGGTGCCCAAGGAAGAAAACGCGTGATGCCGCGGTCAGAAAAAAAGCTGCCGAGGACCAAAAAAATTTTTTTTTCTCAAATGTACTAACGGATGCTAGAATATGATTCGGGGTGGAATTCCATGTCTAAAAATGTTATTATTAGCTGTTTTTAAAAATCGAGTGTTTTTGCTGCCTGAGGAAGAAAACGCGTGATGCCGCGGTCAGAAAAAAAGCTTTCCAGGAGCTAAAAATTTTTTTTCCTCAAATGTACTAACAGATGCTAGAATGTGATTCGGGGTGGAATTCCATGTCTCAAAATGTTATTAGCTGTTTTTAAAAATCGAGTGTTTTTGCTGCCCGAGGAAGAAAACGCATGATGCCGCGGTCAGAAGAAAAGCTGCCGAGGAGCAAAAAATTTTTTTTTTCTCAAATGTAATAACGGATGCTAGAATGTGATTTGGGGTGGAATTCCATGTCTAAAAATGTCATTATTAGCTGTTTTTAAAAATAGAGTGTTTTTGGTGCCCGAGGTAGAAAACGCGTGATGCCGCGGTCAGAAAAAAAGCTGTCGAGGAGCAAAAAAATTTTTTTTTCTCAAATGTAATAACGGATGAAAGAATGTGATTCGGGGTGGAATTCCATGTCTAAAAATATTATTATTAACTGTTTTTAAAAATAGAGTGTTTTTGCTGCCCGAGGAAGTAAACGCGTGATGCCGCGGTCAGAAAAAAAGCTGCCGAGGAGCAAAAAAATTTTTTTTTCTCAAATGTACTAACGGATGCTAGAATGTGATTCGGGGTGGAATTCCATGTCTAAAAATGTTATTATTAGCTGTTTTTAAAAATCGAGTGTTTTTGCTGCCTGAGGAAGAAAACGTGTGAGGCCGCGGTCAGAAAAAAAGCTGCCCAGGAGAAAAAAATTTTTTTTTCTCAAATGTAATAACGGATGCTAGAATGTGATTCGGGGTGGAATTTAATGTCTAAAAATGTTATTATTAGCTGTTTTTAAAAATCGAGTGTTTTTGCTGCCTGAGGAAGAAAACGAGTGATGCCGCGGTCAGAAAAAAAGCTGCCCAGGAGCAAAAAAAAATTTTTTTTCTCAAATGTAATAACGGATGCTAGAATGTGATTCGGGGTGGAATTCCATGTCTAAAAATGTTATTATTAGCTGTTTTTAAAAATCGAGTGTTTTTGCTGCCCGAGGAAGAAAACGCGTGATGCCGCGGTCAGAAAAAAAGCTGCCGAGGAGCAAAAAAAAATTTTTTTCTCAAATGTAATAATGGATGCTAGAATGTGATTCGGGGTGGAATTCCATGTCTAAAAATGTTATTATTAGCTGTTTTTAAAAATCGAGGGTTTTTGCTGCCTGAGGAAGAAAAGGCATGATGCCGCGGTCAGAAAAAAAGCTGCCCAGGAGTAAAAAAATTTTTTTTTCTCAAATGTACTAACGGATGCTAGAATGTGATTCGGGGTGGAATTCCATGTCTAAAAATATTATTATTAGCTGTTTTTAAAAATCGAGTGTTTTTGCTGCCTGAGGAAGAAAACGAGTGATGCCGCGGTCAGAAAAAAAGCTGCCCAGGAGCAAAAAAAAATTTTTTTCTCAAATGTAATAACGGATGCTAGAATGTGATTCGGGGTGGAATTCCATGTCTAAAAATGTTATTATTAGCTGTTTTTAAAAATCGAGTGTTTTTGCTGCCAGAGGAAGAAAACGCGTGATGCCGTGGTCAGAAAAAAAGCTGTCGAGGAGCAAAAAAATTTTTTTTTCTCAAATGTACTAACGGATGCTAGAATGTGATTCGGGGTGGAATTCCATGTCTAAAAATGTTATTATTAGCTGTTTTTAAAACTCGAGTGTTTTTGCTGCCTGAGGAAGAAAACGCGTGATGCCGCGCTCAGAAAAAAAGCTGCCGAGGAGCAAAAAAATTTTTTTTTCTCAAATGTAATAACGGATGCTAGAATGTGATTCGGGGTGGAATTCCATGTCTAAAAATGTTATTATTAGCTGTTTTTAAAAATAGAGTGTTTATGGTGCCCGAGGAAGAAAACGCGTGATGCCGCGGTCAGAAAAAAAGCTGCCCAGGAGCAAGAAAATTTTTTTCCTCAAATGTAATAACGGATGCTAGAATGTGATTCGGGGTGGAATTCCATGTTTAAAAATATTATTATTAGCTGTTTTTAAAAATCGAGTGTTTTTGCTACCCGAGGAAGAAAACGCGTGATGCCGCGGTCAGAAAAAAAGCTGTCGAGGAGCAAAAAAATTTTTTTTCTCAAATGTAATAACGGATGCTAGAATGTGATTTGTAGTGGAGTTCCATGTTTAAAAATATACTTATTAGCTGTTTTTAAAAATCGAGTGTTTTTGCTACTGGAGGAAGAAAACGAGTGATGCCGCGGTCAGAAAAAAAAGCTGCCCAGGAGCAAAAAAAAATTTTTTTTCTCAAATGTAATAACGGATGCTAGAATGTGATTCGGGGTGGAATTCCATGTCTAAAAATGTTATTATTAGCTGTTTTTAAAAATCGAGTGTTTTTGCTGCCCGAGGAAGAAAACGCGTGATTGCCTGCGGTCAGAAAAAAAAGCTGCCGAGGAGCAAAAAAAATTTTTTTTCTCAAATGTAATAATGGATGCTAGAATGTGATTCGGGGTGGAATTCCATGTCTAAAAATGTTATTATTAGCTGTTTTTAAAAATCGAGGGTTTTTGCTGCCTGAGGAAGAAAACGCATGATGCCGCGGTCAGAAAAAAAGCTGCCCAGGAGTAAAAAAAATTTTTTTTCTCAAATGTACTAAACGGATGCTAGAATGTGATTCGGGGTGGAATTCCATGTCTAAAAATGTTATTATTAGCTGTTTTTAAAACTCGAGTGTTTTTGCTGCCTGAGGAAGAAAACGCGTGATGCCGGCGCTCAGAAAAAAAGCTGCCGAGGAGCAAAAAAATTTTTTTTTCTCAAATGTAATTACGGATGCTAGAATGTGATTCGGGGTGGAATTCCATGTCTAAAAATGTTATTATTAGCTGTTTTTAAAAATAGAGTGTTGTATGGTGCCCGAGGAAGAAAACGCGTGAATGCCGCGGTCAGATAAAAAAGCTGCCAAGGAGCAAGAAAATTTTTTTCCTCAAAATGTAATAACGGATGCTAGAATGTGATTCGGGGGTGGAATTCATGTTTAAAAATATATTATTAGCTGTATTTAAAAATCGAGTGGTTTTTGCTTACCACGCGTGATGCCGCGGTCAGAAAAAAAGCTGTCGAGGAGCAAAAAAATTTTTTTTCTCAAATGTAATAACGGATGCTAGAATGTGATTCGGGGTGGAATTCATGTCTAAAAATATAATTATTAGCTGTTTTTAAAAATAGAGTGTTTTTGGTGCCCGAGGAAGAAAACGCGTGATGCTGCGGTCAGAAAAAAAGCTGCCAAGGAGCAAAAAAATTTTTTTCCACAAATGTAATAACGGATGCTAGAATGTGATTCGGGGTGGAATTCCATGTCTAAAAATGTTATTATTAGCTGTTTTAAAAATAGAGTGGTTTTGGTGCCCGAGGAAGAAAACCCGTGATTCCGCGGTCAGAAAAAAAGCTGCCGAGGAGTAAAAAATTTTTTTTTCTCAAATGTACTAATGGATGCTAGAATGTGATTCGGGGTGGAATTCCATGTCTAAAAATGTTATTATTAGCTGTTTTTAAAAATCGAGTGTTTTTGCTGCCCGAGGAAGAAAACGCGTGATGCCGCGGTCAGAAAAAAAGCTGCCCAGGAGCAAAAAAAAATTTTTTTTCTCAAATGTAATAACGGATGATAGAATGGTATTCGGGGTGGAATTCCATGTCTAAAAATATTATTATTAGCTGTTTTTAAAAATCGAGTGTTTTTTGCTGCCCGAAGAAGAAAACGCGTGATGCCGCGGTCAGAAAAAAGCTGCCCAGGAGCAAAAAAATTTTTTTTCTCAAATGTAATAACGGACGCTAGAATGTGATTCGGGGTGGAATTCCATGTCTAAAAATGTTATTATTAGCTGTTTTTAAAAATAGAGTGTTTTTGGTGCCCGAGGAAGAAAACGCGTGATGCCGCGGTCAGAAAAAAGCTGCCGAGGAGCAAAAATTTTTTTTTTCTCAAATGTACTAACGGATGCTAGAATGTGATTCGGGGTGGAATTCCATGTCTAAAAATGTTATTATTAGCTGTTTTAAAAATAGAGTGTTTTTGGAGCCCGAGGAAGAAAACGCGTGATGCCGCGGTCAGAAAAAAAGCTGCCCATGAGCAAAAAAATTTTTTTTTCTCAAATGTACTAACGGATGCTAGAATGTGATTCGGGGTGGAATTCCATGTCTAAAAATATAATTATTAGCTGTTTTTAAAAATAGAGTGTTTTTGGTGCCCGAGGAAGAAAACGCGTGATGCTGCGGTCAGAAAAAAAGCTGCCAAGGAGCAAAAAAATTTTTTTCCACAAATGTAATAACGGATGCTAGAATGTGATTCGGGGTGGAATTCCATGTCTAAAAATGTTATTATTAGCTGTTTTTAAAAATCGAGTGTTTTTGCTGCCCGAAGAAGAAAACGCGTGATGCCGCGGTCAGAAAAAAAGCTGCCCAGGAGCAAAAAAATTTTTTTTTCTCAAATGTAATAACGGACGCTAGAATGTGATTCGGGGTGGAATTCCATGTCTAAAAATTTTATTATTAGCTTGTTTTTAAAAATAGAGTGTTTTTGGTGCCCGAGGAAGAAAACGCGTGATGCCGCGGTCAGAAAAAAAGCTGCCAAGGAGCAAAAATTTTTTTTTTCTCAAATGTACTAACGGATGCTAGAATGTGATTCGGGGTGGAATTCCATGTCTAAAAATGTTATTATTAGCTGTTTTAAAAATAGAGTGTTTTTGGAGCCCGAGGAAGAAAACGCGTGATGCCGCGGTCAGAAAAAAAGCTGCCCATGAGCAAAAAAATTTTTTTTTCTCAAATGTACTAACGGATGCTAGAATGTGATTCGGGGTGGAATTCCATGTCTAAAAATATAATTATTAGCTGTTTTTAAAATAGAGTGTTTTTGGTGCCCGAGGAAGAAAACGCGTGATGCTGCGGTCAGAAAAAAAGCTGCCAAGGAGCAAAAAATTTTTTTTCCACAAATGTAATAACGGATGCTAGAATGTGATTCGGGGTGGAATTCCATGTCTAAAAATGTTATTATTAGCTGTTTTTAAAAATCGAGTGTTTTTGCTGCCCGAGGAAGAAAACGCGTGATGCCGCGGTCAGAAAAAAAGCTGCCGAGGAGCAAAAAATTTTTTTTTTTCTCAAATGTAATAACGGATGCTAGAATGTGATTCGGGGTGGGAATTCCATGTCTAAAAATATAATTATTAGCTGTTTTTAAAAATAGAGTGTTTTTGGTGCCCGAGGAAGAAAACGCGTGATGCTGCGGTCAGAAAAAAAGCTGCCAAGGAGCAAAAATTTTTTTTTCCACAAATGTAATAACGGATGCTAGAATGTGATTCGGGGTGGAATTCCATGTCTAAAAATGTTATTATTAGCTGTTTTTAAAAATCGAGTGTTTTTGCTGCCCGAGGAAGAAAACGCGTGATGCCGCGGTCAGAAAAAAAGCTGCCGAGGAGCAAAAAATTTTTTTTTCCACAAATGTAATAACGGATGCTAGAATGTGATTCGGGGTGGAATTCCATGTCTAAAAATGTTATTATTAGCTGTTTTTAAAAATAGAGTGTTTTTGGTGCCCGAGGAAGAAAACCCGTGATTCCGCGGTCAGAAAAAAAGCTGCCGAGGAGTAAAAAATTTTTTTTTCTCAAATGTACTAATGGATGCTAGAATGTGATTCGGGGTGGAATTCCATGTCTAAAAATGTTATTATTAGCTGTTTTTAAAAATCGAGTGTTTTTGCTGCCCGAGGAAGAAAACGCGTGATGCCGCGGTCAGAAAAAAAGCTGCCCAGGAGCAAAAAAAATTTTTTTTCTCAAATGTAATAACGGATGATAGAATGGTATTCGGGGTGGAATTCCATGTCTAAAAATATTATTATTAGCTGTTTTTAAAAATCGAGTGTTTTGCTGCCCGAAGAAGAAAACGCGTGATGCCGCGGTCAGAAAAAAAGCTGCCCAGGAGCAAAAAAATTTTTTTTCTCAAATGTAATAACGGACGCTTAGAATGTGATTCGGGGTGGAATTCCATGTCTAAAAATGTTATTATTAGCTGTTTTTAAAAATAGAGTGTTTTTGCTGCCTGAGGAAGAAAACGCGTGATGCCGCGCTCAGAAAAAAAGCTGCCGAGGAGCAAAAAAATTTTTTTTTCTCAAATGTAATAACGGATGCTAGAATGTGATTCGGGGTGTAATTCCATGTCTAAAAATGTCATTATTAGCTGTTTTTAAAAATAGAGTGTTTTTGGTGCCCGAGGTAGAAAACGCGTGATGCCGCGGTCAGAAAAAAAGCTGTCGAGGAGCAAAAAATTTTTTTTTTCTCAAATGTAATAACGGATGAAAGAATGTGATTCGGGGTGGAATTCCATGTCTAAAAATATTATTATTATCTGTTTTTAAAAATCGAGTGTTTTTGCTGCCCCGAGGAAGTAAACGCGTGATGCCGTGGTCAGAAAAAAAGCTGCCGAGGAGCAAAAAAATTTTTTTTTCTCAAATGTACTAACGGATGCTAGAATGTGATTCGGGGTGGAATTCCATGTCTAAAAATGTTATATTAGCTGTTTTTAAAAATCGAGTGTTTTTGCTGCCTGAGGAAGAAAACGTGTGATGCCGCGGTCAGAAAAAAAGCTGCCCAGGAGCAAAAAAAAATTTTTTTCTCAAATGTAATAACGGATGCTAGAATGTGATTCGGGGTGGAATTTAATGTCTAAAAATGTTATTATTAGCTGTTTTTAAAAATCGAGTGTTTTGCTGCCTGAGGAAGAAAACGCGTGATGCCGCGGTCAGAAAAAAAGCTGCCGAGGAGCAAAAAAATTTTTTTTTCTCAAATGTACTAACGGATGCTAGAATGTTATTCGGGGTGTAATTCCATGTCTAAAAATGTTATTATTAGCTGTTTTTAAAAATCGAGTGTTTTTGCTGCCTGAGGAAGAAAACGAGTGATGCCGCGGTCAGAAAAAAAGCGGCCCAGGAGCAAAAAAATTTTTTTTCTCAAATGTAATAACGGATGCTAGAATGTGATTCGGGGTGGAATTCCATGTCTAAAATGTTATTATTAGCTGTTTTTAAAAATCGAGGGTTTTTGCTGCCTGAGGAAGAAAACGCATGATGCCGCGGTCAGAAAAAAAGCTGCCCAGGAGTAAAAAAATTTTCTTTTCTCAAATGTACTAACGGATGCTAGAATGTGATTCGGGGTGGAATTCCATGTCTAAAAATGTTATTATTAGCTGTTTTTAAAAATCGAGTGTTTTTGCTGCCTGAGGAAGAAAACGCGTGATGCCGCGGTCAGAAAAAAAGCTGCCGAGGAGGAAAAAAAATTTTTTTTTCTCAAATGTACTAACGGATGCTAGAATGTGATTCGGGGTGGAATTCCATGTCTAAAAATATAATTATTAGCTGTTTTTAAAATAGAGTGTTTTTGGTGCCCGAGGAAGAAAACGCGTGATGCTGCGGTCAGAAAAAAAGCTGCCAAGGAGCAAAAAAATTTTTTTCCACAAATGTAATAACGGATGCTAGAATGTGATTCGGGGTGGAATTCCATGTCTAAAAATGTTATTATTAGCTGTTTTTAAAAATAGAGTGTTTTTGGTGCGCCGAGGAAGAAAACCCGTGATTCCGCGGTCAGAAAAAAAGCTGCGAGGAGTAAAAATTTTTTTTTCTCAAATGTACTAATGGATGCTAGAATGTGATTCGGGTGGAATTCCATGTCTAAAAATGTTATTATTAGCTGTTTTTAAAAATCGAGTGTTCTTGCTGCCCGAGGAAGAAAACGCGTGATGCCGCGGTCAGAAAAAAGCTGCCCAGGAGCAAAAAAAAAATTTTTTTCTCAAATGTAATAACGGATGATAGAATGGTATTCGGGGTGGAATTCCATGTCTAAAAATATTATTATTAGCTGTTTTTAAAAATCGAGTGTTTTTGCTGCCCGAAGAAGAAAACGCGTGATGCCGCGGTCAGAAAAAAAGCTGCCCAGGAGCAAAAAAATTTTTTTTCTAAAATGTAATAACGGACGCTTAGAATGTGATTCGGGGTGGAATTCCATGTCTAAAAATGTTATTATTAGCTGTTTTTAAAAATAGAGTGTTTTTGGTGCCGAGGAAGAAAACGCGTGATGCCGCGGTCAGAAAAAAAGCTGCCGAGGAGCAAAAATTTTTTTTTTCTCAAATGTACTAACGGATGCTAGAATGTGATTCGGGGTGGAATTCCATGTCTAAAAATATATTATTAGCTGTTTTTAAAAATAGAGTGTTTTTGGAGCCCGAGGAAGAAAACGCGTGATGCCGCGGTCAGAAAAAAAGCTGCCCATGAGCAAAAAAATTTTTTTTTCTCAAATGTACTAACGGATGCTAGAATGTGATTCGGGGTGGAATTCCATGTCTAAAAATATAATTATTAGCTGTTTTTAAAAATAGAGTGTTTTTGGTGCCCGAGGAAGAAAACGCGTGATGCTGCGGTCAGAAAAAAAGCTGCCAAGGAGCAAAAAATTTTTTTCCACAAATGTAATAACGGATGCTAGAATGTGATTCGGGGTGGAATTCCATGTCTAAAAATGTTATTATTAGCTGTTTTTAAAAATCGAGTGTTTTTGCTGCCCGAGGAAGAAAACGCGTGATGCCGCGGTCAGAAAAAAAGCTGCCGAGGAGCAAAAAAATTTTTTTTTCTCAAATGTAATAACGGATGCTAGAATGTGATTCGGGGTGGAATTCCATGTCTAAAAATATAATTATTAGCTGTTTTTAAAAATAGAGTGTTTTTGGTGCCCGAGGAAGAAAACGCGTGATGCTCGCGGTCAGAAAAAAAGCTGCCAAGGAGCAAAAAATTTTTTTTCCACAAATGTAATAACGGATGCTAGAATGTGATTCGGGGTGGAATTCCATGTCTAAAAATGTTATTATTAGCTGTTTTTAAAATCGAGTGTTTTTGCTGCCCGAGGAAGAAAACGCGTGATGCCGCGGTCAGAAAAAAAGCTGCCGAGGAGCAAAAATTTTTTTTTCCACAAATGTAATAACGGATGCTAGAATGTGATTCGGGGTGGAATTCCATGTCTAAAAATGTTATTATTAGCTGTTTTTAAAAATAGAGTGTTTTTGCTGCCCGAGGAAGAAAACGCGTGATGCCGCGGTCAGAAAAAAAGCTGCCCAGGAGCAAAAAAAAATTTTTTTTCTCAAATGTAATAACGGATGATAGAATGGTATTTCGGGGTGGAATTCATGTCTAAAAATATTATTATTAGCTGTTTTTAAAAATCGAGTGTTTTTGCTGCCCGAAGAAGAAAACGCGTGATGCCGCGGTCAGAAAAAAAGCTGCCCAGGAGCAAAAAAATTTTTTTTCTCAAATGTAATAACGGACGCTAAATGTGATTCGGGGTGGAATTCCATGTCTAAAAATGTTATTATTAGCTGTTTTTAAAAATAGAGTGTTTTTGGTGCCCGAGGAAGAAACGCGTGATGCCGCGGTCAGAAAAAAAGCTGCCGAGGAGCAAAAATTTTTTTTTTCTCAAATGTACTAACGGATGCTAGAATGTGATTCGGGGTGGAATTCCATGTCTAAAAATGTTATTATTAGCTGTTTTAAAAATAGAGTGTTTTTGGAGCCCGAGGAAGAAAACGCGTGATGCCGCGGTCAGAAAAAAAGCTGCCCAATGAGCAAAAAAATTTTTTTTTCTCAAATGTACTAACGGATGCTAGAATGTGATTCGGGGTGGAATTCCATGTCTAAAAATATAATTATTAGCTGTTTTTAAAAATAGAGTGTTTTTGGTGCCCGAGGAAGAAAACGCGTGATGCTGCGGTCAGAAAAAAAGCTGCCAAGGAGCAAAAAAATTTTTTTCCACAAATGTAATAACGGATGCTAGAATGTGATTCGGGGTGGAATTCCATGTCTAAAAATGTTATTATTAGCTGTTTTTAAAAATCGAGTGTTTTTGCTGCCCGAGGAAGAAAACGCGTGATGCCGCGGTCAGAAAAAAAGCTGCCGAGGAGCAAAAAATTTTTTTTTTCTCAAATGTAATAACGGGATGCTAGAATGTGATTCGGGGTGGAATTCCATGTCTAAAAATATAATTATTAGCTGTTTTTAAAAATAGAGTGTTTTTGGTGCCCGAGGAAGAAAACGCGTGATGCTGCGGTCAGAAAAAAAGCTGCCAAGGAGCAAAAATTTTTTTTCCACAAATGTAATAACGGATGCTAGAATGTGATTCGGGGTGGAATTCCATGTCTAAAAATATTATTATTAGCTGTTTTTAAAAATCGAGTGTTTTTGCTGCCCGAAGAAGAAAACGCGTGATGCTGCGGTCAGAAAAAAAGCTGCCAAGGAGCAAAAAATTTTTTTTTCCACAAATGTAATAACGGATGCTAGAATGTGATTCGGGGTGGAATTCCATGTCTAAAAATGTTATTATTAGCTGTTTTTAAAAATCGAGTGTTTTTGCTGCCCGAGGAAGAAAACGCGTGATGCCGCGGTCAGAAAAAAAGCTGCCGAGGAGCAAAAAAATTTTTTTTTCTCAAATGTAATAACGGATGCTAGAATGTGATTCGGGGTGGAATTCCATGTCTAAAAATATAATTATTAGCTGTTTTTAAAAATAGAGTGTTTTGGTGCCCGAGGAAAGAAAACGCGTGATGCTGCGGTCAGAAAAAAAGCTGCCAAGGAGCAAAAAATTTTTTTTCCACAAATGTAATAACGGATGCTAGAATGTGATTCGGGGTGGAATTCCATGTCTAAAAATGTTATTATTAGCTGTTTTAAAAATCGAGTGTTTTTGCTGCCCGAGGAAGAAAACGCGTGATGCCGCGGTCAGAAAAAAAGCTGCCGAGGAGCAAAAATTTTTTTTCCACAAATGTAATAACGGATGCTAGAATGTGATTCGGGGTGGATTTCCATGTCTAAAAATGTTATTATTAGCTGTTTTTAAAATAGAGTGTTTTTGCTGCCCGAGGAAGAAAACGCGTGATGCCGCGGTCAGAAAAAAAGCTGCCCAGGAGCAAAAAAAAATTTTTTTTCTCAAATGTAATAACGGATGATAGAATGGTATTCGGGGTGGAATTCCATGTCTAAAAATATTATTATTAGCTGTTTTTAAAAATCGAGTGTTTTTGCTGCCCGAAGAAGAAAACGCGTGATGCCGCGGTCAGAAAAAAGCTGCCCAGGAGCAAAAAAATTTTTTTCTCAAATGTAATAACGGACGCTAAAATGTGATTCGGGGTGGAATTCCATGTCTAAAAATGTTATTATTAGCTGTTTTTAAAAATAGAGTGTTTTTGGTGCCCGAGGAAGAAAACGCGTGATGCCGCGGTCAGAAAAAAAGCTGCCGAGGAGCAAAAATTTTTTTTTTCTCAAATGTACTAACGGATGCTAGAAGAATGTGATTCGGGGTGGAATTCCATGTCTAAAAATGTTATTATTAGCTGTTTTAAAATAGAGTGTTTTTGGAGCCCGAGGAAGAAAAACGCGTGATGCCGCGGTCAGAAAAAAAGCTGCCAAGGAGCAAAAAATTTTTTTCCACAAATGTAATAACGGATGCTAGAATGTGATTCGGGGGTGGAATTCCATGTCTAAAAATGTTATTATTAGCTGTTTTTAAAATCGAGTGTTTTTGCTGCCCGAGGAAGAAAACGCGTGATGCCGCGGTCAGAAAAAAAGCTGCCGAGGAGCAAAAAATTTTTTTTTTCTCAAATGTAATAACGGATGCTAGAATGTGATTCGGGTGGAATTCCATGTCTAAAAATATAATTATTAGCTGTTTTTAAAAATAGAGTGTTTTTGGTGCCCGAGGAAGAAAACGCGTGATGCTGCGGTCAGAAAAAAAGCTGCCAAGGAGCAAAAAATTTTTTTTTCCACAAATGTAATAACGGATGCTAGAATGTGATTCGGGGTGGAATTCCATGTCTAAAAATGTTATTATTAGCTGTTTTTAAAAATCGAGTGTTTTTGCTGCCCGAGGAAGAAAACGCGTGATGCCGCGGTCAGAAAAAAAGCTGCCGAGGAGCAAAAAATTTTTTTTCCACAAATGTAATAACGGATGCTAGAATGTGATTCGGGGTGGAATTCCATGTCTAAAAATGTTATTATTAGCTGTTTTTAAAAATAGAGTGTTTTTGCTGCCCGAGGAAGAAAACGCGTGATGCCGCGGTCAGAAAAAAAGCTGCCCAGGAGCAAAAAAAAATTTTTTTTCTCAAATGTAATAACGGATGATAGAATGGTATTCGGGGTGGAATTCCATGTCTAAAAATATTATTATTAGCTGTTTTTAAAAATCGAGTGTTTTTGCTGCCCGAAGAAGAAAACGCGTGATGCCGCGGTCAGAAAAAAAGCTGCCCAGGAGCAAAAAAATTTTTTTTCTCAAATGTAATAACGGACGCTAAAATGTGATTCGGGGTGGAATTCCATGTCTAAAAATGTTATTATTAGCTGTTTTTAAAAATAGAGTGTTTTTGGTGCCCGAGGAAGAAAACGCGTGATGCCGCGGTCAGAAAAAAAGCTGCCGAGGAGCAAAAATTTTTTTTTTCTCAAATGTACTAACGGATGCTAGAATGTGATTCGGGGTGGAATTCCATGTCTAAAAATGTTATTATTAGCTGTTTTAAAAATAGAGTGTTTTTGGAGCCCGAGGAAGAAAACGCGTGATGCCGCGGTCAGAAAAAAAGCTGCCCATGAGCAAAAAAATTTTTTTTTCTCAAATGTACTAACGGATGCTAGAATGTGATTCGGGGTGGAATTCCATGTCTAAAAATATAATTATTAGCTGTTTTTAAAAATAGAGTGTTTTTGGTGCCCGAGGAAGAAAACGCGTGATGCTGCGGTCAGAAAAAAAGCTGCCAAGGAGGAAAAAAATTTTTTTCCACAAATGTAATAACGGATGCTAGAATGTGATTCGGGGTGGAATTCCATGTCTAAAAATGTTATTATTAGCTGTTTTTAAAAATCGAGTGTTTTTGCTGCCCGAGGAAGAAAACGCGTGATGCCGCGGTCAGAAAAAAAGCTGCCGAGGAGCAAAAAATTTTTTTTTTCTCAAATGTAATAACGGATGCTAGAATGTGATTCGGGGTGGAATTCCATGTCTAAAAATATAATTATTAGCTGTTTTTAAAAATAGAGTGTTTTTGGTGCCCGAGGAAGAAAACGCGTGATGCTGCGGTCAGAAAAAAAGCTGCCAAGGAGCAAAAATTTTTTTTTCCACAAATGTAATAACGGATGCTAGAATGTGATTCGGGGTGGAATTCCATGTCTAAAAATGTTATTATTAGCTGTTTTTAAAAATCGAGTGTTTTTGGTGCCCGAGGAAGAAAACCCGTGATTCCGCGGTCAGAAAAAAAGCTGCCGAGGAGTAAAAAATTTTTTTTTCTCAAATGTACTAATGGATGCTAGAATGTGATTCGGGGTGGAATTCCATGTCTAAAAATGTTATTATTAGCTGTTTTTAAAAATCGAGTGTTTTTGCTGCCCGAGGAAGAAAACGCGTGATGCCGCGGTCAGAAAAAAAGCTGCCCAGGAGCAAAAAAAAATTTTTTTTCTCAAATGTAATAACGGATGATAGAATGGTATTCGGGGTGGAATTCCATGTCTAAAAATATTATTATTAGCTGTTTTTAAAAATCGAGTGTTTTTGCTGCCCGAAGAAGAAAACGCGTGATGCCGCGGTCAGAAAAAAAGCTGCCCAGGAGCAAAAAAATTTTTTTTCTCAAATGTAATAACGGACGCTAGAATGTGATTCGGGGTGGAATTCCATGTCTAAAAATGTTATTATTAGCTGTTTTTAAAAATCGAGTGTTTTTGGTGCCCGAGGAAGAAAACCCGTGATTCCGCGGTCAGAAAAAAAGCTGCCGAGGAGTAAAAAATTTTTTTTTCCCAAATGTACTAATGGATGCTAGAATGTGATTCGGGGTGGAATTCCATGTCTAAAAATGTTATTATTAGCTGTTTTTAAAAATCGAGTGTTTTTGCTGCCCGAGGAAGAAAACGCGTGATGCCGCGGTCAGAAAAAAAGCTGCCCAGGAGCAAAAAAAAATTTTTTTTCTCAAATGTAATAACGGATGATAGAATGGTATTCGGGGTGGAATTCCATGTCTAAAAATATTATTATTAGCTGTTTTTAAAAATCGAGTGTTTTTGCTGCCCGAAGAAGAAAACGCGTGATGCCGCGGTCAGAAAAAAAGCTGCCCAGGAGCAAAAAAATTTTTTTTCTCAAATGTAATAACGGACGCTAGAATGTGATTCGGGGTGGAATTCCATGTCTAAAAATGTTATTATTAGCTGTTTTTAAAAATAGAGTGTTTTTGGTGCCCGAGGAAGAAAACGCGTGATGCCGCGGTCAGAAAAAAAGCTGCCGAGGAGCAAAAATTTTTTTTTTCTCAAATGTACTAACGGATGCTAGAATGTGATTCGGGGTGGAATTCCATGTCTAAAAATGTTATTATTAGCTGTTTTAAAAATAGAGTGTTTTTGGAGCCCGAGGAAGAAAACGCGTGATGCCGCGGTCAGAAAAAAAGCTGCCCATGAGCAAAAAAATTTTTTTTTCTCAAATGTACTAACGGATGCTAGAATGTGATTCGGGGTGGAATTCCATGTCTAAAAATATAATTATTAGCTGTTTTTAAAAATAGAGTGTTTTTGGTGCCCGAGGAAGAAAACGCGTGATGCTGCGGTCAGAAAAAAAGCTGCCAAGGAGCAAAAAATTTTTTTTCCACAAATGTAATAACGGATGCTAGAATGTGATTCGGGGTGGAATTCCATGTCTAAAAATGTTATTATTAGCTGTTTTTAAAAATCGAGTGTTTTTGCTGCCCGAGGAAGAAAACGCGTGATGCCGCGGTCAGAAAAAAAGCTGCCGAGGAGCAAAAAATTTTTTTTTTCTCAAATGTAATAATGGATGCTAGAATGTGATTCGGGGTGGAATTCCATGTCTAAAAATGTTATTATTAGCTGTTTTTAAAAATCGAGTGCTTTTGCTGCCCGAGGAAGAAAACGCGTGATGCCGCGGTCAGAAAAAAAGCTGCCCAGGAGCAAAAAATTTTTTTCCTCAAATGTACTAACGGATGCTCGAATGTTATTCGGGGTGGAATTCCATGTCTAAAAATATTATTATTAGCTGTTTTTTAAAATAGAGTGTTTTTTCTGCCCGAGGAAGAAAACGCGTGATGCCGCGGTCAGAAAAAAAGCTGCCGAGGAGCAAAAAAAATTTTTTTTCTCAAATGTAATAATGGATGCTAGAATGTGATTCGGGGTGGAATTCCATGTCTAAAAATGTTATTATTAGCTGTTTTTAAAAATCGAGGGTTTTTGCTGCCTGAGGAAGAAAACGAGTGATGCCGCGGTCAGAAAAAAAGCTGCCCAGGAGCAAAAAAAAATTTTTTTTCTCAAATGTAATAACGGATGATAGAATGGTATTCGGGGTGGAATTCCATGTCTAAAAATATTATTATTAGCTGTTTTTAAAAATCGAGTGTTTTTGCTGCCCGAAGAAGAAAACGCGTGATGCCGCGGTCAGAAAAAAAGCTGCCAAGGAGCAAAAAAATTTTTTTTCTCAAATGTAATAACGGACGCTAGAATGTGATTCGGGGTGGAATTCCATGTCTAAAAATGTTATTATTAGCTGTTTTTAAAAATAGAGTGTTTTTGGTGCCCGAGGAAGAAAACGCGTGATGCCGCGGTCAGAAAAAAAGCTGCCGAGGAGCAAAAATTTTTTTTTTCTCAAATGTACTAACGGATGCTAGAATGTGATTCGGGGTGGAATTCCATGTCTAAAAATGTTATTATTAGCTGTTTTAAAAATAGAGTGTTTTTGGAGCCCGAGGAAGAAAACGCGTGATGCCGCGGTCAGAAAAAAAGCTGCCCATGAGCAAAAAATTTTTTTATTCTCAAATGTACTAACGGAT
This sequence comes from Pituophis catenifer annectens, assembly GCF_029215685.1. Taxonomy (NCBI): domain Eukaryota; kingdom Metazoa; phylum Chordata; class Lepidosauria; order Squamata; family Colubridae; genus Pituophis; species Pituophis catenifer. Next base: position 75,235 of record NW_027256984.1, on the reverse strand, counting down.
GCTAGAATGTGATTCGGGGTGGAATTCCATGTCTAAAAATATAATTATTAGCTGTTTTTAAAAATAGAGTGTTTTTGGTGCCCGAGGAAGAAAACGCGTGATGCTGCGGTCAGAAAAAAAGCTGCCAAGGAGCAAAAAAATTTTTTTCCACAAATGTAATAACGGATGCTAGAATGTGATTCGGGGTGGAATTCCATGTCTAAAAATGTTATTATTAGCTGTTTTTAAAAATCGAGTGTTTTTGCTGCCCGAGGAACAAAACGCGTGATGCCGCGGTCAGAAAAAAAGCTGCCGAGGAGCAAAAAAATTTTTTTTTCTCAAATGTAATAATGGATGCTAGAATGTGATTCGGGGTGGAATTCCATGTCTAAAAATGTTATTATTAGCTGTTTTTAAAAATCGAGTGCTTTTGCTGCCCGAGGAAGAAAACGCGTGATGCCGCGGTCAGAAAAAAAGCTGCCCAGGAGCAAAAAAATTTTTCCTCAAATGTACTAACGGATGCTCGAATGTTATTCGGGGTGGAATTCCATGTCTAAAAATATTATTATTAGCTGTTTTTTAAAATAGAGTGTTTTTTCTGCCCGAGGAAGAAAACGCGTGATGCCGCGGTCAGAAAAAAAGCTGCCGAGGAGCAAAAAAAATTTTTTTTCTCAAATGTAATAATGGATGCTAGAATGTGATTCGGGGTGGAATTCCATGTCTAAAAATGTTATTATTAGCTGTTTTTAAAAATCGAGGGTTTTTGCTGCCTGAGGAAGAAAACGCATGATGCCGCGGTCAGAAAAAAAGCTGCCCGAGGAGCAAAAAAATTTTTTTTTCTCAAATGTACTAACGGATGCTAGAATGTGATTCGGGGTGGAATTCCATGTCTAAAAATGTTATTATTAGCTGTTTTTAAAAATCGAGTGTTTTTGCTGCCTGAGGAAGAAAACGAGTGATGCCGCGGTCAGAAAAAAAGCTGCCCAGGAGCAAAAAAAATTTTTTTTCTCAAATGTAATAACGGATGCTAGAATGTGATTCGGGGTGGAATTCCATGTCTAAAAATGTTATTATTAGCTGTTTTTAAAAATCGAGTGTTTTTGCTGCCCGAGGAAGAAAACGCGTGATGCCGTGGTCAGAAAAAAAGCTGTCGAGGAGCAAAAAAATTTTTTTTTCTCAAATGTACTAACGGATGCTAGAATGTGATTCGGGGTGGAATTCCATGTCTAAAAATGTTATTATTAGCTGTTTTTAAAACTCGAGTGTTTTTGCTGCCTGAGGAAGAAAACGCGTGATGCCGCGCTCAGAAAAAAAGCTGCCGAGGAGCAAAAAAATTTTTTTTTCTCAAATGTAATAACGGATGCTAGAATGTGATTCGGGGTGTAATTCCATGTCTAAAAATGTCATTATTAGCTGTTTTTAAAAATAGAGTGTTTTTGGTGCCCGAGGTAGAAAACGCGTGATGCCGCGGTCAGAAAAAAAGCTGTCGAGGAGCAAAAAAATTTTTTTTTCTCAAATGTAATAACGGATGAAAGAATGTGATTCGGGGTGGAATTCCATGTCTAAAAATATTATTATTATCTGTTTTTAAAAATCGAGTGTTTTTGCTGCCCGAGGAAGTAAACGCGTGATGCCGTGGTCAGAAAAAAAGCTGCCGAGGAGCAAAAAAATTTTTTTTTCTCAAATGTACTAACGGATGCTAGAATGTGATTCGGGGTGGAATTCCATGTCTAAAAATGTTATTATTAGCTGTTTTTAAAAATCGAGTGTTTTTGCTGCCTGAGGAAGAAAACGTGTGATGCCGCGGTCAGAAAAAAAGCTGCCCAGGAGCAAAAAAAAATTTTTTTCTCAAATGTAATAACGGATGCTAGAATGTGATTCGGGGTGGAATTTAATGTCTAAAAATGTTATTATTAGCTGTTTTTAAAAATCGAGTGTTTTTGCTGCCTGAGGAAGAAAACGCGTGATGCCGCGGTCAGAAAAAAAGCTGCCGAGGAGCAAAAAAATTTTTTTTTCTCAAATGTACTAACGGATGCTAGAATGTTATTCGGGGTGTAATTCCATGTCTAAAAATGTTATTATTAGCTGTTTTTAAAAATCGAGTGTTTTTGCTGCCTGAGGAAGAAAACGAGTGATGCCGCGGTCAGAAAAAAAGCTGCCCAGGAGCAAAAAAAATTTTTTTTCTCAAATGTAATAACGGATGCTAGAATGTGATTCGGGGTGGAATTCCATGTCTAAAAATGTTATTATTAGCTGTTTTTCAAAATCGAGTGTTTTTGGTGCCCGAGGAAGAAAACGCGTGATGCCGTGGTCAGAAAAAAAGCTGTCGAGGAGCAAAAAAAATTTTTTTTCTCAAATGTAATAACGGATGCTAGAATGTGATTTGGGGTGGAATTCCATGTCTAAAAATGTCATTATTAGCTGTTTTTAAAAATAGAGTGTTTTTGCTGCCCGAGGAAGAAAACGCGTGATGCCGCGGTCAGAAAAAAAGCTGCCGAGGAGCAAAAAAATTTTTTTTTCTCAAATGTAATAATGGATGCTAGAATGTGATTCGGGGTGGAATTCCATGTCTAAAAATGTTATTATTAGCTGTTTTTAAAAATCGAGGGTTTTTGCTGCCTGAGGAAGAAAACGCATGATGCCGCGGTCAGAAAAAAAGCTGCCCAGGAGTAAAAAAATTTTTTTTTCTCAAATGTACTAACGGATGCTAGAATGTGATTCGGGGTGGAATTCCATGTCTAAAAATGTTATTATTAGCTGTTTTTAAAAATCGAGGGTTTTTGCTGCCTGAGGAAGAAAACGCATGATGCCGCGGTCAGAAAAAAAGCTGCCCAGGAGCAAAAAAAATTTTTTTTCTCAAATGTACTAACGGATGCTAGAATGTGATTCGGGGTGGAATTCCATGTCTAAAAATGTTATTATTAGCTGTTTTTAAAAATCGAGTGTTTTTGCTGCCTGAGGAAGAAAACGAGTGATGCCGCGGTCAGAAAAAAAGCTGCCCAGGAGCAAAAAAATTTTTTTTTCTCAAATGTAATAACGGATGCTAGAATGTGATTCGGGGTGGAATTCCATGTCTAAAAATGTTATTATTAGCTGTTTTTAAAAATCGAGTGTTTTTGCTGCCCGAGGAAGAAAACGCGTGATGCCGTGGTCAGAAAAAAAGCTGTCGAGGAGCAAAAAAAATTTTTTTTCTCAAATGTACTAACGGATGCTAGAATGTGATTCGGGGTGGAATTCCATGTCTAAAAATGTTATTATTAGCTGTTTTTAAAACTCGAGTGTTTTTGCTGCCTGAGGAAGAAAACGCGTGATGCCGCGCTCAGAAAAAAAGCTGCCGAGGAGCAAAAAAATTTTTTTTTCTCAAATGTAATAACGGATGCTAGAATGTGATTCGGGGTGGAATTTAATGTCTAAAAATGTTATTATTAGCTGTTTTTAAAAATCGAGTGTTTTTGCTGCCTGAGGAAGAAAACGCGTGATGCCGCGGTCAGAAAAAAAGCTGCCGAGGAGCAAAAAAATTTTTTTTTCTCAAATGTACTAACGGATGCTAGAATGTTATTCGGGGTGTAATTCCATGTCTAAAAATGTTATTATTAGCTGTTTTTAAAAATCGAGTGTTTTTGCTGCCTGAGGAAGAAAACGAGTGATGCCGCGGTCAGAAAAAAAGCGGCCCAGGAGCAAAAAAAATTTTTTTTCTCAAATGTAATAACGGATGCTAGAATGTGATTCGGGGTGGAATTCCATGTCTAAAAATGTTATTATTAGCTGTTTTTAAAAATCGAGGGTTTTTGCTGCCTGAGGAAGAAAACGCATGATGCCGCGGTCAGAAAAAAAGCTGCCCAGGAGTAAAAAAATTTTCTTTTCTCAAATGTACTAACGGATGCTAGAATGTGATTCGGGGTGGAATTCCATGTCTAAAAATGTTATTATTAGCTGTTTTTAAAAATCGAGTGTTTTTGCTGCCTGAGGAAGAAAACGCGTGATGCCGCGGTCAGAAAAAAAGTTGCCGAGGAGGAAAAAAAATTTTTTTTCTCAAATGTACTAACGGATGCTAGAATGTGATTCGGGGTGGAATTCCATGTCTAAAAATATAATTATTAGCTGTTTTTAAAAATAGAGTGTTTTTGGTGCCCGAGGAAGAAAACGCGTGATGCTGCGGTCAGAAAAAAAGCTGCCAAGGAGCAAAAAATTTTTTTTCCACAAATGTAATAACGGATGCTAGAATGTGATTCGGGGTGGAATTCCATGTCTAAAAATGTTATTATTAGCTGTTTTTAAAAATAGAGTGTTTTTGGTGCCCGAGGAAGAAAACCCGTGATTCCGCGGTCAGAAAAAAAGCTGCCGAGGAGTAAAAAATTTTTTTTTCTCAAATGTACTAATGGATGCTAGAATGTGATTCGGGGTGGAATTCCATGTCTAAAAATGTTATTATTAGCTGTTTTTAAAAATCGAGTGTTCTTGCTGCCCGAGGAAGAAAACGCGTGATGCCGCGGTCAGAAAAAAAGCTGCCCAGGAGCAAAAAAAAATTTTTTTTCTCAAATGTAATAACGGATGATAGAATGGTATTCGGGGTGGAATTCCATGTCTAAAAATATTATTATTAGCTGTTTTTAAAAATCGAGTGTTTTTGCTGCCCGAAGAAGAAAACGCGTGATGCCGCGGTCAGAAAAAAAGCTGCCCAGGAGCAAAAAAATTTTTTTTCTCAAATGTAATAAGGGACGCTAGAATGTGATTCGGGGTGGAATTCCATGTCTAAAAATGTTATTATTAGCTGTTTTTAAAAATAGAGTGTTTTTGGTGCCCGAGGAAGAAAACGCGTGATGCCGCGGTCAGAAAAAAAGCTGCCGAGGAGCAAAAATTTTTTTTTTCTCAAATGTACTAACGGATGCTAGAATGTGATTCGGGGTGGAATTCCATGTCTAAAAATGTTATTATTAGCTGTTTTAAAAATAGAGTGTTTTTGGAGCCCGAGGAAGAAAACGCGTGATGCCGCGGTCAGAAAAAAAGCTGCCCATGAGCAAAAAAATTTTTTTTTCTCAAATGTACTAACGGATGCTAGAATGTGATTCGGGGTGGAATTCCATGTCTAAAAATGTTATTATTAGCTGTTTTAAAAATAGAGTGTTTTTGGAGCCCGAGGAAGAAAACGCGTGATGCCGCGGTCAGAAAAAAAGCTGCCAAGGAGCAAAAAATTTTTTTTCCACAAATGTAATAACGGATGCTAGAATGTGATTCGGGGTGGAATTCCATGTCTAAAAATGTTATTATTAGCTGTTTTTAAAAATCGAGTGTTTTTGCTGCCCGAGGAAGAAAACGCGTGATGCCGCGGTCAGAAAAAAAGCTGCCCAGGAGCAAAAAAAAATTTTTTTCTCAAATGTAATAACGGATGCTAGAATGTGATTCGGGGTGGAATTCCATGTCTAAAAATGTTATTATTAGCTGTTTTTAAAACTCGAGTGTTTTTGCTGCCTGAGGAAGAAAACATGTGATGCCGCGCTCAGAAAAAAAGCTGCCGAGGAGCAAAAAAATTTTTTTTTCTCAAATGTAATAACGGATGCTAGAATGTGATTCGGGGTGTAATTCCATGTCTAAAAATGTCATTATTAGCTGTTTTTAAAAATAGAGTGTTTTTGGTGCCCGAGGTAGAAAACGCGTGATGCCGCGGTCAGAAAAAAAGCTGTCGAGGAGCAAAAAAATTTTTTTTTCTCAAATGTAATAACGGATGAAAGAATGTGATTCGGGGTGGAATTCCATGTCTAAAAATATTATTATTATCTGTTTTTAAAAATCGAGTGTTTTTGCTGCCCGAGGAAGTAAACGCGTGATGCCGCGGTCAGAAAAAAAGCTGCCGAGGAGCAAAAAAATTTTTTTTCTCAAATGTACTAACGGATGCTAGAATGTGATTCGGGGTGGAATTCCATGTCTAAAAATGTTATTATTAGCTGTTTTTAAAAATCGAGTGTTTTTGCTGCCTGAGGAAGAAAACGTGTGATGCCGCGGTCAGAAAAAAAGCTGCCCAGGAGCAAAAAAAATTTTTTTTCTCAAATGTAATAACGGAAGCTAGAATGTGATTCGGGGTGGAATTTAATGTCTAAAAATGTTATTATTAGCTGTTTTTAAAAATCGAGTGTTTTTGCTGCCTGAGGAAGAAAACGCGTGATGCCGTGGTCAGAAAAAAAGCTGCCGAGGAGCAAAAAAATTTTTTTTTCTCAAATGTACTAACGGATGCTAGAATGTTATTCGGGGTGTAATTCCATGTCTAAAAATGTTATTATTAGCTGTTTTTAAAAATCGAGTGTTTTTGCTGCCTGAGGAACAAAACGCGTGATGCCGCGGTCAGAAAAAAAGCTGCCGAGGAGCAAAAAATTTTTTTTTTCTCAAATGTAATAACGGATGCTAGAGTGTGATTCGGGGTGGAATTCCATGTCTAAAAATGTCATTATTAGCTGTTTTTAAAAATAGAGTGTTTTTGCTGCCCGAGGAAGAAAACGCGTGATGCCGCGGTCAGAAAAAAAGCTGCCGAGGAGCAAAAAAAATTTTTTTTCTCAAATGTAATAATGGATGCTAGAATGTGATTCGGGGTGGAATTCCATGTCTAAAAATGTTATTATTAGCTGTTTTTAAAAATCGAGGGTTTTTGCTGCCTGAGGAAGAAAACGCATGATGCCCGCGGTCAGAAAAAAAGCTGCCCAGGAGTAAAAAAATTTTTTTTTCTCAAATGTACTAACGGATGCTAGAATGTGATTCGGGGTGGAATTCCATGTCTAAAAATGTTATTATTAGCTGTTTTAAAAATCGAGTGTTTTTGCTGCCTGAGGAAGAAAACGAGTGATGCCGCGGTCAGAAAAAAAGCTGCCCAGGAGCAAAAAAAAATTTTTTTCTCAAATGTAATAACGGATGCTAGAATGTGATTCGGGGTGGAATTCCATGTCTAAAAATGTTATTATTAGCTGTTTTTAAAAATCGAGTGTTTTTGCTGCCAGAGGAAGAAAACGCGTGATGCCGTGGTCAGAAAAAAAGCTGTCGAGGAGCAAAAAAAATTTTTTTTCTCAAATGTACTAACGGATGCTAGAATGTGATTCGGGGTGGAATTCCATGTCTAAAAATGTTATTATTAGCTGTTTTTAAAACTCGAGTGTTTTTGCTGCCCGAGGAAGAAAACGCGTGATGCCGCGGTCAGAAAAAAAGCTGCCCAGGAGCAAAAAAAAAATTTTTTTCTCAAATGTAATAACGGATGCTAGAATGTGATTCGGGGTGGAATTCCATGTCTAAAAATATAATTATTAGCTGTTTTTAAAAATAGAGTGTTTTTGGTGCCCGAGGAAGAAAACGCGTGATGCTGCGGTCAGAAAAAAAGCTGCCAAGGAGCAAAAAAATTTTTTTCCACAAATGTAATAACGGATGCTAGAATGTGATTCGGGGTGGAATTCCATGTCTAAAAATGTTATTATTAGCTGTTTTTAAAAATCGAGTGTTTTTGCTGCCCGAGGAAGAAAACGCGTGATGCCGCGGTCAGAAAAAAAGCTGCCGAGGAGCAAAAAATTTTTTTTTTTCTCAAATGTAATAACGGATGCTAGAATGTGATTCGGGGTGGAATTCCATGTCTAAAAATATAATTATTAGCTGTTTTTAAAAATAGAGTGTTTTTGGTGCCCGAGGAAGAAAACGCGTGATGCTGCGGTCAGAAAAAAAGCTGCCAAGGAGCAAAAAATTTTTTTTTCCACAAATGTAATAACGGATGCTAGAATGTGATTCGGGGTGGAATTCCATGTCTAAAAATATTATTATTAGCTGTTTTTAAAAATCGAGTGTTTTTGCTGCCCGAAGAAGAAAACGCGTGATGCTGCGGTCAGAAAAAAAGCTGCCAAGGAGCAAAAAATTTTTTTTCCACAAATGTAATAACGGATGCTAGAATGTGATTCGGGGTGGAATTCCATGTCTAAAAATGTTATTATTAGCTGTTTTTAAAAATCGAGTGTTTTTGCTGCCCGAGGAAGAAAACGCGTGATGCCGCGGTCAGAAAAAAAGCTGCCGAGGAGCAAAAAAATTTTTTTTTCTCAAATGTAATAACGGATGCTAGAATGTGATTCGGGGTGGAATTCCATGTCTAAAAATATAATTATTAGCTGTTTTTAAAAATAGAGTGTTTTTGGTGCCCGAGGAAGAAAACGCGTGATGCTGCGGTCAGAAAAAAAGCTGCCAAGGAGCAAAAAATTTTTTTTCCACAAATGTAATAACGGATGCTAGAATGTGATTCGGGGTGGAATTCCATGTCTAAAAATGTTATTATTAGCTGTTTTTAAAAATCGAGTGTTTTTGCTGCCCGAGGAAGAAAACGCGTGATGCCGCGGTCAGAAAAAAAGCTGCCGAGGAGCAAAAAATTTTTTTTCCACAAATGTAATAACGGATGCTAGAATGTGATTCGGGGTGGAATTCCATGTCTAAAAATGTTATTATTAGCTGTTTTTAAAAATAGAGTGTTTTTGCTGCCCGAGGAAGAAAACGCGTGATGCCGCGGTCAGAAAAAAAGCTGCCCAGGAGCAAAAAAAAATTTTTTTTCTCAAATGTAATAACGGATGATAGAATGGTATTCGGGGTGGAATTCCATGTCTAAAAATATTATTATTAGCTGTTTTTAAAAATCGAGTGTTTTTGCTGCCCGAAGAAGAAAACGCGTGATGCCGCGGTCAGAAAAAAAGCTGCCCAGGAGCAAAAAAATTTTTTTTCTCAAATGTAATAACGGACGCTAAAATGTGATTCGGGGTGGAATTCCATGTCTAAAAATGTTATTATTAGCTGTTTTTAAAAATAGAGTGTTTTTGGTGCCCGAGGAAGAAAACGCGTGATGCCGCGGTCAGAAAAAAAGCTGCCGAGGAGCAAAAATTTTTTTTTTCTCAAATGTACTAACGGATGCTAGAATGTGATTCGGGGTGGAATTCCATGTCTAAAAATGTTATTATTAGCTGTTTTAAAAATAGAGTGTTTTTGGAGCCCGAGGAAGAAAACGCGTGATGCCGCGGTCAGAAAAAAAGCTGCCCATGAGCAAAAAAATTTTTTTTTCTCAAATGTACTAACGGATGCTAGAATGTGATTCGGGGTGGAATTCCATGTCTAAAAATATAATTATTAGCTGTTTTTAAAAATAGAGTGTTTTTGGTGCCCGAGGAAGAAAACGCGTGATGCTGCGGTCAGAAAAAAAGCTGCCAAGGAGCAAAAAATTTTTTTTCCACAAATGTAATAACGGATGCTAGAATGTGATTCGGGGTGGAATTCCATGTCTAAAAATGTTATTATTAGCTGTTTTTAAAAATCGAGTGTTTTTGCTGCCCGAGGAAGAAAACGCGTGATGCCGCGGTCAGAAAAAAAGCTGCCGAGGAGCAAAAAATTTTTTTTTTCTCAAATGTAATAACGGATGCTAGAATGTGATTCGGGGTGGAATTCCATGTCTAAAAATATAATTATTAGCTGTTTTTAAAAATAGAGTGTTTTTGGTGCCCGAGGAAGAAAACGCGTGATGCTGCGGTCAGAAAAAAAGCTGCCAAGGAGCAAAAAATTTTTTTTCCACAAATGTAATAACGGATGCTAGAATGTGATTCGGGGTGGAATTCCATGTCTAAAAATGTTATTATTAGCTGTTTTTAAAAATCGAGTGTTTTTGCTGCCCGAGGAAGAAAACGCGAGATGCCGCGGTCAGAAAAAAAGCTGCCGAGGAGCAAAAAATTTTTTTTCCACAAATGTAATAACGGATGCTAGAATGTGATTCGGGGTGGAATTCCATGTCTAAAAATGTTATTATTAGCTGTTTTTAAAAATAGAGTGTTTTTGCTGCCCGAGGAAGAAAACGCGTGATGCCGCGGTCAGAAAAAAAGCTGCCCAGGAGCAAAAAAAAATTTTTTTTCTCAAATGTAATAACGGATGATAGAATGGTATTCGGGGTGGAATTCCATGTCTAAAAATGTTATTATTAGCTGTTTTTAAAAATAGAGTGTTTTTGGTGCCCGAGGAAGAAAACGCGTGATGCCGCGGTCAGAAAAAAAGCTGCCGAGGAGCAAAAAATTTTTTTTTTTCTCAAATGTACTAACGGATGCTAGAATGTGATTCGGGGTGGAATTCCATGTCTAAAAATATAATTATTAGCTGTTTTTAAAAATAGAGTGTTTTTGGTGCCCGAGGAAGAAAACGCGTGATGCTGCGGTCAGAAAAAAAGCTGCCAAGGAGCAAAAAAATTTTTTTCCACAAATGTAATAACGGATGCTAGAATGTGATTCGGGGTGGAATTCCATGTCTAAAAATGTTATTATTAGCTGTTTTTAAAAATCGAGTGTTTTTGCTGCCCGAGGAAGAAAACGCGTGATGCCGCGGTCAGAAAAAAAGCTGCCGAGGAGCAAAAAATTTTTTTTTTTCTCAAATGTAATAACGGATGCTAGAATGTGATTCGGGGTGGAATTCCATGTCTAAAAATATAATTATTAGCTGTTTTTAAAAATAGAGTGTTTTTGGTGCCCGAGGAAGAAAACGCGTGATGCTGCGGTCAGAAAAAAAGCTGCCAAGGAGCAAAAATTTTTTTTTCCACAAATGTAATAACGGATACTAGAATGTGATTCGGGGTGGAATTCCATGTCTAAAAATGTTATTATTAGCTGTTTTTAAAAATCGAGTGTTTTTGGTGCCCGAGGAAGAAAACCCGTGATTCCGCGGTCAGAAAAAAAGCTGCCGAGGAGTAAAAAATTTTTTTTTCTCAAATGTACTAATGGATGCTAGAATGTGATTCGGGGTGGAATTCCATGTCTAAAAATGTTATTATTAGCTGTTTTTAAAAATCGAGTGTTTTTGCTGCCCGAGGAAGAAAACGCGTGATGCCGCGGTCAGAAAAAAAGCTGCCCAGGAGCAAAAAAAAATTTTTTTTCTCAAATGTAATAACGGATGATAGAATGGTATTCGGGGTGGAATTCCATGTCTAAAAATATTATTATTAGCTGTTTTTAAAAATCGAGTGTTTTTGCTGCCCGAAGAAGAAAACGCGTGATGCCGCGGTCAGAAAAAAAGCTGCCCAGGAGCAAAAAAATTTTTTTTCTCAAATGTAATAACGGACGCTAGAATGTGATTCGGGGTGGAATTCCATGTCTAAAAATGTTATTATTAGCTGTTTTTAAAAATCGAGTGTTTTTGGTGCCCGAGGAAGAAAACCCGTGATTCCGCGGTCAGAAAAAAAGCTGCCGAGGAGTAAAAAATTTTTTTTTCTCAAATGTACTAATGGATGCTAGAATGTGATTCGGGGTGGAATTCCATGTCTAAAAATGTTATTATTAGCTGTTTTTAAAAATCGAGTGTTTTTGCTGCCCGAGGAAGAAAACGCGTGATGCCGCGGTCAGAAAAAAAGCTGCCCAGGAGCAAAAAAAAATTTTTTTTCTCAAATGTAATAACGGATGATAGAATGGTATTCGGGGTGGAATTCCATGTCTAAAAATATTATTATTAGCTGTTTTTAAAAATCGAGTGTTTTTGCTGCCCGAAGAAGAAAACGCGTGATGCCGCGGTCAGAAAAAAAGCTGCCCAGGAGCAAAAAAATTTTTTTTCTCAAATGTAATAACGGACGCTAGAATGTGATTCGGGGTGGAATTCCATGTCTAAAAATGTTATTATTAGCTGTTTTTAAAAATAGAGTGTTTTTGGTGCCCGAGGAAGAAAACGCGTGATGCCGCGGTCAGAAAAAAAGCTGCCGAGGAGCAAAAATTTTTTTTTTCTCAAATGTACTAACGGATGCTAGAATGTGATTCGGGGTGGAATTCCATGTCTAAAAATGTTATTATTAGCTGTTTTAAAAATAGAGTGTTTTTGGAGCCCGAGGAAGAAAACGCGTGATGCCGCGGTCAGAAAAAAAGCTGCCCATGAGCAAAAAAATTTTTTTTTCTCAAATGTACTAACGGATGCTAGAATGTGATTCGGGGTGGAATTCCATGTCTAAAAATATAATTATTAGCTGTTTTTAAAAATAGAGTGTTTTTGGTGCCCGAGGAAGAAAACGCGTGATGCTGCGGTCAGAAAAAAAGCTGCCAAGGAGCAAAAAATTTTTTTTCCACAAATGTAATAACGGATGCTAGAATGTGATTCGGGGTGGAATTCCATGTCTAAAAATGTTATTATTAGCTGTTTTTAAAAATCGAGTGTTTTTGCTGCCCGAGGAAGAAAACGCGTGATGCCGCGGTCAGAAAAAAAGCTGCCGAGGAGCAAAAAATTTTTTTTTTCTCAAATGTAATAATGGATGCTAGAATGTGATTCGGGGTGGAATTCCATGTCTAAAAATGTTATTATTAGCTGTTTTTAAAAATCGAGTGCTTTTGCTGCCCGAGGAAGAAAACGCGTGATGCCGCGGTCAGAAAAAAAGCTGCCCAGGAGCAAAAAATTTTTTTCCTCAAATGTACTAACGGATGCTCGAATGTTATTCGGGGTGGAATTCCATGTCTAAAAATATTATTATTAGCTGTTTTTTAAAATAGAGTGTTTTTTCTGCCCGAGGAAGAAAACGCGTGATGCCGCGGTCAGAAAAAAAGCTGCCGAGGAGCAAAAAAAATTTTTTTTCTCAAATGTAATAATGGATGCTAGAATGTGATTCGGGGTGGAATTCCATGTCTAAAAATGTTATTATTAGCTGTTTTTAAAAATCGAGGGTTTTTGCTGCCTGAGGAAGAAAACGAGTGATGCCGCGGTCAGAAAAAAAGCTGCCCAGGAGCAAAAAAAATTTTTTTTTCTCAAATGTACTAACGGATGCTAGAATGTGATTCGGGGTGGAATTCCATGTCTAAAAATGTTATTATTAGCTGTTTTTAAAAATCGAGTGTTTTTGCTGCCTGAGGAAGAAAACGAGTGATGCCGCGGTCAGAAAAAAAGCTGCCCAGGAGCAAAAAAAAATTTTTTTTCTCAAATGTAATAACGGATGATAGAATGGTATTCGGGGTGGAATTCCATGTCTAAAAATATTATTATTAGCTGTTTTTAAAAATCGAGTGTTTTTGCTGCCCGAAGAAGAAAACGCGTGATGCCGCGGTCAGAAAAAAAGCTGCCGAGGAGCAAAAAATTTTTTTTTCTCAAATGTAATAACGGACGCTAGAATGTGATTCGGGGTGGAATTCCATGTCTAAAAATGTTATTATTAGCTGTTTTTAAAAATAGAGTGTTTTTGGTGCCCGAGGAAGAAAACGCGTGATGCCGCGGTCAGAAAAAAAGCTGCCGAGGAGCAAAAATTTTTTTTTTCTCAAATGTACTAACGGATGCTAGAATGTGATTCGGGGTGGAATTCCATGTCTAAAAATGTTATTATTAGCTGTTTTAAAAATAGAGTGTTTTTGGAGCCCGAGGAAGAAAACGCGTGATGCCGCGGTCAGAAAAAAAGCTGCCCATGAGCAAAAAAATTTTTTTTTCTCAAATGTACTAACGGATGCTAGAATGTGATTCGGGGTGGAATTCCATGTCTAAAAATATAATTATTAGCTGTTTTTAAAAATAGAGTGTTTTTGGTGCCCAAGGAAGAAAACGCGTGATGCTGCGGTCAGAAAAAAAGCTGCCAAGGAGCAAAAAAATTTTTTTCCACAAATGTAATAACGGATGCTAGAATGTGATTCGGGGTGGAATTCCATGTCTAAAAATGTTATTATTAGCTGTTTTTAAAAATCGAGTGTTTTTGCTGCCCGAGGAAGAAAACGCGTGATGCCGCGGTCAGAAAAAAAGCTGCCGAGGAGCAAAAAAATTTTTTTTTCTCAAATGTAATAATGGATGCTAGAATGTGATTCGGGGTGGAATTCCATGTCTAAAAATGTTATTATTAGCTGTTTTTAAAAATCGAGTGCTTTTGCTGCCCGAGGAAGAAAACGCGTGATGCCGCGGTCAGAAAAAAAGCTGCCCAGGAGCAAAAAAATTTTTTCCTCAAATGTACTAACGGATGCTCGAATGTTATTCGGGGTGGAATTCCATGTCTAAAAATATTATTATTAGCTGTTTTTTAAAATAGAGTGTTTTTTCTGCCCGAGGAAGAAAACGCGTGATGCCGCGGTCAGAAAAAAAGCTGCCGAGGAGCAAAAAAAATTTTTTTTTCTCAAATGTAATAATGGATGCTAGAATGTGATTCGGGGTGGAATTCCATGTCTAAAAATGTTATTATTAGCTGTTTTTAAAAATCGAGGGTTTTTGCTGCCTGAGGAAGAAAACGAGTGATGCCGCGGTCAGAAAAAAAGCTGCCCAGGAGCAAAAAAAATTTTTTTTCTCAAATGTAATAACGGATGCTAGAATGTGATTCGGGGTGGAATTCCATGTCTAAAAATGTTATTATTAGCTGTTTTTAAAAAATCGAGTGTTTTTGCTGCCCGAGGAAGAAAACGCGTGATGCCGTGGTCAGAAAAAAAGCTGTCGAGGAGCAAAAAAATTTTTTTTTCTCAAATGTACTAACGGATGCTAGAATGTGATTCGGGGTGGAATTCCATGTCTAAAAATGTTATTATTAGCTGTTTTTAAAACTCGAGTGTTTTTGCTGCCTGAGGAAGAAAACGCGTGATGCCGCGCTCAGAAAAAAAGCTGCCGAGGAGCAAAAAAATTTTTTTTTCTCAAATGTAATAACGGATGCTAGAATGTGATTCGGGGTGTAATTCCATGTCTAAAAATGTCATTATTAGCTGTTTTTAAAAATAGAGTGTTTTTGGTGCCCGAGGTAGAAAACGCGTGATGCCGCGGTCAGAAAAAAAGCTGTCGAGGAGCAAAAAAATTTTTTTTTCTCAAATGTAATAACGGATGAAAGAATGTGATTCGGGGTGGAATTCCATGTCTAAAAATATTATTATTATCTGTTTTTAAAAATCGAGTGTTTTTGCTGCCCGAGGAAGTAAACGCGTGATGCCGTGGTCAGAAAAAAAGCTGCCGAGGAGCAAAAAAATTTTTTTTTCTCAAATGTACTAACGGATGCTAGAATGTGATTCGGGGTGGAATTCCATGTCTAAAAATGTTATTATTAGCTGTTTTTAAAAATCGAGTGTTTTTGCTGCCTGAGGAAGAAAACGTGTGATGCCGCGGTCAGAAAAAAAGCTGCCCAGGAGCAAAAAAAAATTTTTTTCTCAAATGTAATAACGGATGCTAGAATGTGATTCGGGGTGGAATTTAATGTCTAAAAATGTTATTATTAGCTGTTTTTAAAAATCGAGTGTTTTTGCTGCCTGAGGAAGAAAACGCGTGATGCCGCGGTCAGAAAAAAAGCTGCCGAGGAGCAAAAAAATTTTTTTTTCTCAAATGTACTAACGGATGCTAGAATGTTATTCGGGGTGTAATTCCATGTCTAAAAATGTTATTATTAGCTGTTTTTAAAAATCGAGTGTTTTTGCTGCCTGAGGAAGAAAACGAGTGATGCCGCGGTCAGAAAAAAAGCTGCCCAGGAGCAAAAAAAATTTTTTTTCTCAAATGTAATAACGGATGCTAGAATGTGATTCGGGGTGGAATTCCATGTCTAAAAATGTTATTATTAGCTGTTTTTCAAAATCGAGTGTTTTTGGTGCCCGAGGAAGAAAACGCGTGATGCCGTGGTCAGAAAAAAAGCTGTCGAGGAGCAAAAAAAATTTTTTTTCTCAAATGTAATAACGGATGCTAGAATGTGATTTGGGGTGGAATTCCATGTCTAAAAATGTCATTATTAGCTGTTTTTAAAAATAGAGTGTTTTTGCTGCCCGAGGAAGAAAACGCGTGATGCCGCGGTCAGAAAAAAAAGCTGCCGAGGAGCAAAAAAATTTTTTTTTCTCAAATGTAATAATGGATGCTAGAATGTGATTCGGGGTGGAATTCCATGTCTAAAAATGTTATTATTAGCTGTTTTTAAAAATCGAGGGTTTTTGCTGCCTGAGGAAGAAAACGCATGATGCCGCGGTCAGAAAAAAAGCTGCCCAGGAGTAAAAAAATTTTTTTTTCTCAAATGTACTAACGGATGCTAGAATGTGATTCGGGGTGGAATTCCATGTCTAAAAATGTTATTATTAGCTGTTTTTAAAAATCGAGGGTTTTTGCTGCCTGAGGAAGAAAACGCATGATGCCGCGGTCAGAAAAAAAGTTGCCCAGGAGCAAAAAAAATTTTTTTTCTCAAATGTACTAACGGATGCTAGAATGTGATTCGGGGTGGAATTCCATGTCTAAAAATGTTATTATTAGCTGTTTTTAAAAATCGAGTGTTTTTGCTGCCTGAGGAAGAAAACGAGTGATGCCGCGGTCAGAAAAAAAGCTGCCCAGGAGCAAAAAAAATTTTTTTTCTCAAATGTAATAACGGATGCTAGAATGTGATTCGGGGTGGAATTCCATGTCTAAAAATGTTATTATTAGCTGTTTTTAAAAATCGAGTGTTTTTGCTGCCCGAGGAAGAAAACGCGTGATGCCGTGGTCAGAAAAAAAGCTGTCGAGGAGCAAAAAAAATTTTTTTTCTCAAATGTACTAACGGATGCTAGAATGTGATTCGGGGTGGAATTCCATGTCTAAAAATGTTATTATTAGCTGTTTTTAAAACTCGAGTGTTTTTGCTGCCTGAGGAAGAAAACGCGTGATGCCGCGCTCAGAAAAAAAGCTGCCGAGGAGCAAAAAATTTTTTTTTCTCAAATGTAATAACGGATGCTAGAATGTGATTCGGGGTGGAATTTAATGTCTAAAAATGTTATTATTAGCTGTTTTTAAAAATCGAGTGTTTTTGCTGCCTGAGGAAGAAAACGCGTGATGCCGCGGTCAGAAAAAAAGCTGCCGAGGAGCAAAAAAATTTTTTTTTCTCAAATGTACTAACGGATGCTAGAATGTTATTCGGGGTGTAATTCCATGTCTAAAAATGTTATTATTAGCTGTTTTTAAAAATCGAGTGTTTTTGCTGCCTGAGGAAGAAAACGAGTGATGCCGCGGTCAGAAAAAAAGCGGCCCAGGAGCAAAAAAAATTTTTTTTCTCAAATGTAATAACGGATGCTAGAATGTGATTCGGGGTGGAATTCCATGTCTAAAAATGTTATTATTAGCTGTTTTTAAAAATCGAGGGTTTTTGCTGCCTGAGGAAGAAAACGCATGATGCCGCGGTCAGAAAAAAAGCTGCCCAGGAGTAAAAAAATTTTCTTTTCTCAAATGTACTAACGGATGCTAGAATGTGATTCGGGGTGGAATTCCATGTCTAAAAATGTTATTATTAGCTGTTTTTAAAAATCGAGTGTTTTTGCTGCCTGAGGAAGAAAACGCGTGATGCCGCGGTCAGAAAAAAAGCTGCCGAGGAGGAAAAAAAATTTTTTTTCTCAAATGTACTAACGGATGCTAGAATGTGATTCGGGGTGGAATTCCATGTCTAAAAATATAATTATTAGCTGTTTTTAAAAATAGAGTGTTTTTGGTGCCCGAGGAAGAAAACGCGTGATGCTGCGGTCAGAAAAAAAGCTGCCCAGGAGCAAAAAAATTTTTTTTCTCAAATGTAATAACGGATGCTAGAATGTGATTTGTAGTGGAGTTCCATGTTTAAAAATATACTTATTAGCTGTTTTTAAAAATCGAGTGTTTTTGCTACTGGAGGAAGAAAACGCGTGATGGCGCCGTCAGAAAAAAAGCTGCCGAGGAGCAAAAAAAATTTTTTTTTCTCAAATGTACTAACGGATGCTAGAATGTGATTCGGGGTGGAATTCCATGTCTAAAAATATAATTATTAGCTGTTTTTAAAAATAGAGTGTTTTTGGTGCCCGAGGAAGAAAATGCGTGATGCTGCGGTCAGAAAAAAAGCTGCCAAGGAGCAAAAAATTTTTTTTCCACAAATGTAATAACGGATGCTAGAATGTGATTCGGGGTGGAATTCCATGTCTAAAAATGTTATTATTAGCTGTTTTTAAAAATAGAGTGTTTTTGGTGCCCGAGGAAGAAAACCCGTGATTCCGCGGTCAGAAAAAAAGCTGCCGAGGAGTAAAAAATTTTTTTTTCTCAAATGTACTAATGGATGCTAGAATGTGATTCGGGGTGGAATTCCATGTCTAAAAATGTTATTATTAGCTGTTTTTAAAAATCGAGTGTTTTTGCTGCCCGAGGAAGAAAACGCGTGATGCCGCGGTCAGAAAAAAAGCTGCCCAGGAGCAAAAAAAAATTTTTTTTCTCAAATGTAATAACGGATGATAGAATGGTATTCGGGGTGGAATTCCATGTCTAAAAATATTATTATTAGCTGTTTTTAAAAATCGAGTGTTTTTGCTGCCCGAAGAAGAAAACGCGTGATGCCGCGGTCAGAAAAAAAGCTGCCCAGGAGCAAAAAAAATTTTTTTTCTCAAATGTAATAAGGGACGCTAGAATGTGATTCGGGGTGGAATTCCATGTCTAAAAATGTTATTATTAGCTGTTTTTAAAAATAGAGTGTTTTTGGTGCCCGAGGAAGAAAACGCGTGATGCCGCGGTCAGAAAAAAAGCTGCCGAGGAGCAAAAATTTTTTTTTTCTCAAATGTACTAACGGATGCTAGAATGTGATTCGGGGTGGAATTCCATGTCTAAAAATGTTATTATTAGCTGTTTTAAAAATAGAGTGTTTTTGGAGCCCGAGGAAGAAAACGCGTGATGCCGCGGTCAGAAAAAAAGCTGCCCATGAGCAAAAAAATTTTTTTTTCTCAAATGTACTAACGGATGCTAGAATGTGATTCGGGGTGGAATTCCATGTCTAAAAATGTTATTATTAGCTGTTTTAAAAATAGAGTGTTTTTGGAGCCCGAGGAAGAAAACGCGTGATGCCGCGGTCAGAAAAAAAGCTGCCCATGAGCAAAAAAATTTTTTTTTCTCAAATGTACTAACGGATGCTAGAATGTGATTCGGGGTGGAATTCCATGTCTAAAAATGTTATTATTAGCTGTTTTAAAAATAGAGTGTTTTTGGAGCCCGAGGAAGAAAACGCGTGATGCCGCGGTCAGAAAAAAAGCTGCCCATGAGCAAAAAAATTTTTTTTTCTCAAATGTACTAACGGATGCTAGAATGTGATTCGGGGTGGAATTCCATGTCTAAAAATATAATTATTAGCTGTTTTTAAAAATAGAGTGTTTTTGGTGCCCGAGGAAGAAAACGCGTGATGCTGCGGTCAGAAAAAAAGCTGCCAAGGAGCAAAAAATTTTTTTTCCACAAATGTAATAACGGATGCTAGAATGTGATTCGGGGTGGAATTCCATGTCTAAAAATGTTATTATTAGCTGTTTTTAAAAATCGAGTGTTTTTGCTGCCCGAGGAAGAAAACGCGTGATGCCGCGGTCAGAAAAAAAGCTGCCCAGGAGCAAAAAAAAAATTTTTTTCTCAAATGTAATAACGGATGCTAGAATGTGATTCGGGGTGGAATTCCATGTCTAAAAATGTTATTATTAGCTGTTTTTAAAACTCGAGTGTTTTTGCTGCCTGAGGAAGAAAACGCGTGATGCCGCGCTCAGAAAAAAAGCTGCCGAGGAGCAAAAAAATTTTTTTTTCTCAAATGTAATAACGGATGCTAGAATGTGATTCGGGGTGTAATTCCATGTCTAAAAATGTCATTATTAGCTGTTTTTAAAAATAGAGTGTTTTTGGTGCCCGAGGTAGAAAACGCGTGATGCCGCGGTCAGAAAAAAAGCTGTCGAGGAGCAAAAAAATTTTTTTTTCTCAAATGTAATAACGGATGAAAGAATGTGATTCGGGGTGGAATTCCATGTCTAAAAATATTATTATTATCTGTTTTTAAAAATCGAGTGTTTTTGCTGCCCGAGGAAGTAAACGCGTGATGCCGCGGTCAGAAAAAAAGCTGCCGAGGAGCAAAAAAATTTTTTTTCTCAAATGTACTAACGGATGCTAGAATGTGATTCGGGGTGGAATTCCATGTCTAAAAATGTTATTATTAGCTGTTTTTAAAAATCGAGTGTTTTTGCTGCCTGAGGAAGAAAACGTGTGATGCCGCGGTCAGAAAAAAAGCTGCCCAGGAGCAAAAAAAAATTTTTTTCTCAAATGTAATAACGGAAGCTAGAATGTGATTCGGGGTGGAATTTAATGTCTAAAAATGTTATTATTAGCTGTTTTTAAAAATCGAGTGTTTTTGCTGCCTGAGGAAGAAAACGCGTGATGCCGTGGTCAGAAAAAAAGCTGCCGAGGAGCAAAAAAATTTTTTTTTCTCAAATGTACTAACGGATGCTAGAATGTTATTCGGGGTGTAATTCCATGTCTAAAAATGTTATTATTAGCTGTTTTTAAAAATCGAGTGTTTTTGCTGCCTGAGGAAGAAAACGCGTGATGCCGCGGTCAGAAAAAAAGCTGCCGAGGAGCAAAAAATTTTTTTTTTCTCAAATGTAATAACGGATGCTAGAGTGTGATTCGGGGTGGAATTCCATGTCTAAAAATGTCATTATTAGCTGTTTTTAAAAATAGAGTGTTTTTGCTGCCCGAGGAAGAAAACGCGTGATGCCGCGGTCAGAAAAAAAGCTGCCGAGGAGCAAAAAAAATTTTTTTTCTCAAATGTAATAATGGATGCTAGAATGTGATTCGGGGTGGAATTCCATGTCTAAAAATGTTATTATTAGCTGTTTTTAAAAATCGAGGGTTTTTGCTGCCTGAGGAAGAAAACGCATGATGCCGCGGTCAGAAAAAAAGCTGCCCAGGAGTAAAAAAATTTTTTTTTCTCAAATGTACTAACGGATGCTAGAATGTGATTCGGGGTGGAATTCCATGTCTAAAAATGTTATTATTAGCTGTTTTTAAAAATCGAGTGTTTTTGCTGCCTGAGGAAGAAAACGAGTGATGCCGCGGTCAGAAAAAAAGCTGCCCAGGAGCAAAAAAAAATTTTTTTCTCAAATGTAATAACGGATGCTAGAATGTGATTCGGGGTGGAATTCCATGTCTAAAAATGTTATTATTAGCTGTTTTTAAAAATCGAGTGTTTTTGCTGCCAGAGGAAGAAAACGCGTGATGCCGTGGTCAGAAAAAAAGCTGTCGAGGAGCAAAAAAAATTTTTTTTCTCAAATGTACTAACGGATGCTAGAATGTGATTCGGGGTGGAATTCCATGTCTAAAAATGTTATTATTAGCTGTTTTTAAAACTCGAGTGTTTTTGCTGCCTGAGGAAGAAAACGCGTGATGCCGCGCTCAGAAAAAAAACTGCCGAGGAGCAAAAAAATTTTTTTTTCTCAAATGTAATAATGGATGCTAGAATGTGATTCGGGGTGGAATTCCATGTCTAAAAATGTTATTATTAGCTGTTTTTAAAAATAGAGTGTTTATGGTGCCCGAGGAAGAAAACGCGTGATGCCGCGGTCAGAAAAAAAGCTGCCCAGGAGCAAGAAAATTTTTTTCCTCAAATGTAATAACGGATGCTAGAATGTGATTCGGGGTGGAATTCCATGTTTAAAAATATTATTATTAGCTGTTTTTAAAAATCGAGTGTTTTTGCTACCCGAGGAAGAAAACGCGTGATGCCGCGGTCAGAAAAAAAGCTGCCGAGGAGCAAAAAAATTTTTTTTCTCAAATGTAATAACGGATGCTAGAATGTGATTTGTAGTGGAGTTCCATGTTTAAAAATATACTTATTAGCTGTTTTTAAAGATCGAGTGTTTTTGGTGCCCGAGGAAGAAAACGCGTGATGCTGCGGTCAGAAAAAAAGCTGCCAAGGAGCAAAAAATTTTTTTTCCACAAATGTAATAACGGATGCTAGAATGTGATTCGGGGTGGAATTCCATGTCTAAAAATGTTATTATTAGCTGTTTTTAAAAATAGAGTGTTTTTGGTGCCCGAGGAAGAAAACCCGTGATTCCGCGGTCAGAAAAAAAGCTGCCCAGGAGCAAAAAAAAATTTTTTTTCTCAAATGTAATAACGGATGATAGAATGGTATTCGGGGTGGAATTCCATGTCTAAAAATATTATTATTAGCTGTTTTTAAAAATCGAGTGTTTTTGCTGCCCGAAGAAGAAAACGCGTGATGCCGCGGTCAGAAAAAAAGCTGCCCAGGAGCAAAAAAAATTCTTTTCTCAAATGTAATAACGGATGCTAGAATGTGATTCGGGGTGGAATTCCATGTCTAAAAATGTTATTATTAGCTGTTTTTAAAACTCGAGTGTTTTTGCTGCCTGAGGAAGAAAACGCGTGATGCCGCGCTCAGAAAAAAAACTGCCGA
This sequence comes from Pituophis catenifer annectens, assembly GCF_029215685.1. Classification (NCBI taxonomy): domain Eukaryota; kingdom Metazoa; phylum Chordata; class Lepidosauria; order Squamata; family Colubridae; genus Pituophis; species Pituophis catenifer. Next base: position 53,133 of record NW_027256984.1, on the reverse strand, counting down.
GGAGCAAAAAAATTTTTTTTTCTCAAATGTAATAATGGATGCTAGAATGTGATTCGGGGTGGAATTCCATGTCTAAAAATGTTATTATTAGCTGTTTTTAAAAATAGAGTGTTTTTGGTGCCCGAGGAAGAAGACCCGTGATTCCGCGGTCAGAAAAAAAGCTGCCCAGGAGCAAAAAAAAATTTTTTTTCTCAAATGTAATAACGGATGATAGAATGGTATTCGGGGTGGAATTCCATGTCTAAAAATATTATTATTAGCTGTTTTTAAAAATCGAGTGTTTTTGGTGCCCGAGGAAGAAAACCCGTGATTCCGCGGTCAGAAAAAAAGCTGCCCAGGAGCAAAAAAAAATTTTTTTTCTCAAATGTAATAACGGATGATAGAATGGTATTCGGGGTGGAATTCCATGTCTAAAAATATTATTATTAGCTGTTTTTAAAAATCGAGTGTTTTTGCTGCCCGAAGAAGAAAACGCGTGATGCCGCGGTCAGAAAAAAAGCTGCCCAGGAGCAAAAAAAATTTTTTTCTCAAATGTAATAACGGATGCTAGAATGTGATTCGGGGTGGAATTCCATGTCTAAAAATGTTATTATTAGCTGTTTTTAAAACTCGAGTGTTTTTGCTGCCTGAGGAAGAAAACGCGTGATGCCGCGCTCAGAAAAAAAACTGCCGAGGAGCAAAAAAATTTTTTTTTCTCAAATGTAATAATGGATGCTAGAATGTGATTCGGGGCGGAATTCCATGTCTAAAAATGTTATTATTAGCTGTTTTTAAAAATAGAGTGTTTATGGTGCCCGAGGAAGAAAACGCGTGATGCCACGGTCAGAAAAAAAGCTGCCCAGGAGCAAGAAAATTTTTTTCCTCAAATGTAATAACGGATGCTAGAATGTGATTCGGGGTGGAATTCCATGTCTAAAAATGTTATTATTAGCTGTTTTTAAAAATAGAGTGTTTTTGGTGCCCGAGGAAGAAAACCCGTGATTCCGCGGTCAGAAAAAAAGCTGCCCAGGAGCAAAAAAAAATTTTTTTTCTCAAATGTAATAACGGATGATAGAATGGTATTCGGGGTGGAATTCCATGTCTAAAAATATTATTATTAGCTGTTTTTAAAAATCGAGTGTTTTTGCTGCCCGAAGAAGAAAACGCGTGATGCCGCGGTCAGAAAAAAAGCTGCCCAGGAGCAAAAAAAATTTTTTTCTCAAATGTAATAACGGACGCTAGAATGTGATTCGGGGTGGAATTCCATGTCTAAAAATGTTATTATTAGCTGTTTTATAAAAATAGAGTGTTTTTGGTGCCCGAGGAAGAAAACGCGTGATGCCGCGGTCAGAAAAAAAGCTGCCGAGGAGCAAAAATTTTTTTTTTCTCAAATGTACTAACGGATGCTAGAATGTGATTCGGGGTGGAATTCCATGTCTAAAAATGTTATTATTAGCTGTTTTAAAAATAGAGTGTTTTTGGAGCCCGAGGAAGAAAACGCGTGATGCCGCGGTCAGAAAAAAAGCTGCCCATGAGCAAAAAAATTTTTTTTTCTCAAATGTACTAACGGATGCTAGAATGTGATTCGGGGTGGAATTCCATGTCTAAAAATATAATTATTAGCTGTTTTTAAAAATAGAGTGTTTTTGGTGCCCGAGGAAGAAAACGCGTGATGCTGCGGTCAGAAAAAAAGCTGCCAAGGAGCAAAAAATTTTTTTTCCACAAATGTAATAACGGATGCTAGAATGTGATACGGGGTGGAATTCCATGTCTAAAAATGTTATTATTAGCTGTTTTTGAAAATCGAGTGTTTTTGCTGCCCGAGGAAGAAAATGCGTGATGCCGCGGTCAGAAAAAAAGCTGCCGAGGAGCAAAAAAATTTTTTTTCTCAAATGTAATAACGGATGCTAGAATGTGATTCGGGGTGGAATTCCATGTCTAAAAATATAATTATTAGCTGTTTTTAAAAATAGAGTGTTTTTGGTGCCCGAGGAAGAAAACGCGTGATGCTGCGGTCAGAAAAAAAGCTGCCAAGGAGCAAAAAAATTTTTTTCCACAAATGTAATAACGGATGCTAGAATGTGATTTGGGGTGGAATTCCATGTCTAAAAATGTTATTATTAGCTGTTTTTAAAAATCGAGTGTTTTTGCTGCCCGAGGAAGAAAACGCGTGATGCCGCGGTCAGAAAAAAAGCTGCCGAGGAGCAAAAAAATTTTTTTCCACAAATGTAATAACGGATGCTAGAATGTGATTCGGGGTGGAATTCCATGTCTAAAAATATAATTATTAGCTGTTTTTAAAAATAGAGTGTTTTTGGTGCCCGAGGAAGAAAACGCGTGATGCCGCGGTCAGAAAAAAAGCTGCCCATGAGCAAAAAAATTTTTTTTTCTCAAATGTACTAACGGATGCTAGAATGTGATTCGGGGTGGAATTCCATGTCTAAAAATATAATTATTAGCTGTTTTTAAAAATAGAGTGTTTTTGGTGCCCGAGGAAGAAAACGCGTGATGCTGCGGTCAGAAAAAAAGCTGCCAAGGAGCAAAAAATTTTTTTTCCACAAATGTAATAACGGATGCTAGAATGTGATTCGGGGTGGAATTCCATGTCTAAAAATGTTATTATTAGCTGTTTTTAAAAATCGAGTGTTTTTGCTGCCCGAGGAAGAAAATGCGTGATGCCGCGGTCAGAAAAAAAGCTGCCGAGGAGCAAAAAAATTTTTTTTCTCAAATGTAATAACGGATGCTAGAATGTGATTCGGGGTGGAATTCCATGTCTAAAAATATAATTATTAGCTGTTTTTAAAAATAGAGTGTTTTTGGTGCCCGAGGAAGAAAACGCGTGATGCTGCGGTCAGAAAAAAAGCTGCCAAGGAGCAAAAAAATTTTTTTCCACAAATGTAATAACGGATGCTAGAATGTGATTTGGGGTGGAATTCCATGTCTAAAAATGTTATTATTAGCTGTTTTTAAAAATCGAGTGTTTTTGCTGCCCGAGGAAGAAAACGCGTGATGCCGCGGTCAGAAAAAAAGCTGCCGAGGAGCAAAAAAATTTTTTTCCACAAATGTAATAACGGATGCTAGAATGTGATTCGGGGTGGAATTCCATGTCTAAAAATGTTATTATTAGCTGTTTTTAAAAATAGAGTGTTTTTGGTGCCCGAGGAAGAAAACCCGTGATTCCGCGGTCAGAAAAAAAGCTGCCGAGGAGTAAAAATTTTTTTTTTCTCAAATGTACTAATGGATGCTAGAATGTGATTCGGGGTGGAATTCCATGTCTAAAAATGTTATTATTAGCTGTTTTTAAAAATCGAGTGTTTTTGCTGCCCGAGGAAGAAAACGCGTGATGCCGCGGTCAGAAAAAAAGCTGCCCAGGAGCAAAAAAAAATTTTTTTTCTCAAATGTAATAACGGATGATAGAATGGTATTCGGGGTGGAATTCCATGTCTAAAAATATTATTATTAGCTGTTTTTAAAAATCGAGTGTTTTTGCTGCCCGAAGAAGAAAACGCGTGATGCCGCGGTCAGAAAAAAAGCTGCCGAGGAGCAAAAAATTTTTTTTTCTCAAATGTAATAACGGATGCTAGAATGTGATTCGGGGTGGAATTCCATGTCTAAAAATATAATTATTAGCTGTTTTTAAAAATAGAGTGTTTTTGGTGCCCGAGGAAGAAAACGCGTGATGCTGCGGTCAGAAAAAAAGCTGCCAAGGAGCAAAAAATTTTTTTTCCACAAATGTAATAACGGATGCTAGAATGTGATTTGGGGTGGAATTCCATGTCTAAAAATGTTATTATTAGCTGTTTTTAAAAATCGAGTGTTTTTGCTGCCCGAGGAAGAAAACGCGTGATGCCGCGGTCAGAAAAAAAGCTGCCGAGGAGCAAAAAAATTTTTTTCCACAAATGTAATAACGGATGCTAGAATGTGATTCGGGGTGGAATTCCATGTCTAAAAATGTTATTATTAGCTGTTTTTAAAAATAGAGTGTTTTTGGTGCCCGAGGAAGAAAACCCGTGATTCCGCGGTCAGAAAAAAAGCTGCCGAGGAGTAAAAATTTTTTTTTTCTCAAATGTACTAATGGATGCTACAATGTGATTCGGGGTGGAATTCCATGTCTAAAAATGTTATTATTAGCTGTTTTTAAAAATCGAGTGTTTTTGCTGCCCGAGGAAGAAAACGCGTGATGCCGCGGTCAGAAAAAAAGCTGCCCAGGAGCAAAAAAAAATTTTTTTTCTCAAATGTAATAACGGATGATAGAATGGTATTCGGGGTGGAATTCCATGTCTAAAAATATTATTATTAGCTGTTTTTAAAAATCGAGTGTTTTTGCTGCCCGAAGAAGAAAACGCGTGATGCCGCGGTCAGAAAAAAAGCTGCCCAGGAGCAAAAAAATTTTTTTTCTCAAATGTAATAACGGACGCTAGAATGTGATTCGGGGTGGAATTCCATGTCTAAAAATGTTATTATTAGCTGTTTTTAAAAATAGAGTGTTTTTGGTGCCCAAGGAAGAAAACGCGTGATGCCGCGGTCAGAAAAAAAGCTGCCGAGGAGCAAAAATTTTTTTTTTCTCAAATGTACTAACGGATGCTAGAATGTGATTCGGGGTGGAATTCCATGTCTAAAAATGTTATTATTAGCTGTTTTAAAAATAGAGTGTTTTTGGAGCCCGAGGAAGAAAACGCGTGATGCCGCGGTCAGAAAAAAAGCTGCCCATGAGCAAAAAAATTTTTTTTTCTCAAATGTACTAACGGATGCTAGAATGTGATTCGGGGTGGAATTCCATGTCTAAAAATATAATTATTAGCTGTTTTTAAAAATAGAGTGTTTTTGGTGCCCGAGGAAGAAAACGCGTGATGCTGCGGTCAGAAAAATAGCTGCCGAGGAGCAAAAAAATTTTTTTTCTCAAATGTAATAACGGATGCTAGAATGTGATTCGGGGTGGAATTCCATGTCTAAAAATATAATTATTAGCTGTTTTTAAAAATAGAGTGTTTTTGGTGCCCGAGGAAGAAAACGCGTGATGCTGCGGTCAGAAAAAAAGCTGCCAAGGAGCAAAAAAATTTTTTTCCACAAATGTAATAACGGATGCTAGAATGTGATTTGGGGTGGAATTCCATGTCTAAAAATGTTATTATTAGCTGTTTTTAAAAATCGAGTGTTTTTGCTGCCCGAGGAAGAAAACGCGTGATGCCGCGGTCAGAAAAAAAGCTGCCGAGGAGCAAAAAATTTTTTTTCCAGAAATGTAATAACGGATGCTAGAATGTGATTCGGGGTGGAATTCCATGTCTAAAAATATAATTATTAGCTGTTTTTAAAAATAGAGTGTTTTTGGTGCCCGAGGAAGAAAACGCGTGATGCCGCGGTCAGAAAAAAAGCTGCCCATGAGCAAAAAAATTTTTTTTTCTCAAATGTACTAACGGATGCTAGAATGTGATTCGGGGTGGAATTCCATGTCTAAAAATGTTATTATTAGCTGTTTTTAAAAATCGAGTGTTTTTGCTGCCCGAGGAAGAAAATGCGTGATGCCGCGGTCAGAAAAAAAGCTGCCGAGGAGCAAAAAAATTTTTTTTCTCAAATGTAATAACGGATGCTAGAATGTGATTCGGGGTGGAATTCCATGTCTAAAAATATAATTATTAGCTGTTTTTAAAAATAGAGTGTTTTTGGTGCCCGAGGAAGAAAACGCGTGATGCTGCGGTCAGAAAAAAAGCTGCCAAGGAGCAAAAAAATTTTTTTCCACAAATGTAATAACGGATGCTAGAATGTGATTTGGGGTGGAATTCCATGTCTAAAAATGTTATTATTAGCTGTTTTTAAAAATCGAGTGTTTTTGCTGCCCGAGGAAGAAAAAGCGTGATGCCGCGGTCAGAAAAAAAGCTGCCGAGGAGCAAAAAAATTTTTTTCCACAAATGTAATAACGGATGCTAGAATGTGATTCGGGGTGGAATTCCATGTCTAAAAATGTTATTATTAGCTGTTTTTAAAAATAGAGTGTTTTTGGTGCCCGAGGAAGAAAACCCGTGATTCCGCGGTCAGAAAAAAAGCTGCCGAGGAGTAAAAATTTTTTTTTTCTCAAATGTACTAATGGATGCTAGAATGTGATTCGGGGTGGAATTCCATGTCTAAAAATGTTATTATTAGCTGTTTTTAAAAATCGAGTGTTTTTGCTGCCCGAGGAAGAAAACGCGTGATGCCGCGGTCAGAAAAAAAGCTGCCCATGAGCAAAAAAATTTTTTTTTCTCAAATGTACTAACGGATGCTAGAATGTGATTCGGGGTGGAATTCCATGTCTAAAAATATAATTATTAGCTGTTTTTAAAAATAGAGTGTTTTTGGTGCCCGAGGAAGAAAACGCGTGATGCTGCGGTCAGAAAAAAAGCTGCCAAGGAGCAAAAAATTTTTTTTCCACAAATGTAATAACGGATGCTAGAATGTGATTCGGGGTGGAATTCCATGTCTAAAAATGTTATTATTAGCTGTTTTTAAAAATCGAGTGTTTTTGCTGCCCGAGGAAGAAAATGCGTGATGCCGCGGTCAGAAAAAAAGCTGCCGAGGAGCAAAAAAATTTTTTTTCTCAAATGTAATAACGGATGCTAGAATGTGATTCGGGGTGGAATTCCATGTCTAAAAATATAATTATTAGCTGTTTTTAAAAATAGAGTGTTTTTGGTGCCCGAGGAAGAAAACGCGTGATGCTGCGGTCAGAAAAAAAGCTGCCAAGGAGCAAAAAAATTTTTTTCCACAAATGTAATAACGGATGCTAGAATGTGATTTGGGGTGGAATTCCATGTCTAAAAATGTTATTATTAGCTGTTTTTAAAAATCGAGTGTTTTTGCTGCCCGAGGAAGAAAACGCGTGATGCCGCGGTCAGAAAAAAAGCTGCCGAGGAGCAAAAAAATTTTTTTCCACAAATGTAATAACGGATGCTAGAATGTGATTCGGGGTGGAATTCCATGTCTAAAAATGTTATTATTAGCTGTTTTTAAAAATAGAGTGTTTTTGGTGCCCGAGGAAGAAAACCCGTGATTCCGCGGTCAGAAAAAAAGCTGCCGAGGAGTAAAAATTTTTTTTTTCTCAAATGTACTAATGGATGCTAGAATGTGATTCGGGGTGGAATTCCATGTCTAAAAATGTTATTATTAGCTGTTTTTAAAAATCGAGTGTTTTTGCTGCCCGAGGAAGAAAACGCGTGATGCCGCGGTCAGAAAAAAAGCTGCCCAGGAGCAAAAAAAAATTTTTTTTCTCAAATGTAATAACGGATGATAGAATGGTATTCGGGGTGGAATTCCATGTCTAAAAATATTATTATTAGCTGTTTTTAAAAATCGAGTGTTTTTGCTGCCCGAAGAAGAAAACGCGTGATGCCGCGGTCAGAAAAAAAGCTGCCGAGGAGCAAAAAATTTTTTTTTCTCAAATGTAATAACGGATGCTAGAATGTGATTCGGGGTGGAATTCCATGTCTAAAAATATAATTATTAGCTGTTTTTAAAAATAGAGTGTTTTTGGTGCCCGAGGAAGAAAACGCGTGATGCTGCGGTCAGAAAAAAAGCTGCCAAGGAGCAAAAAATTTTTTTTCCACAAATGTAATAACGGATGCTAGAATGTGATTTGGGGTGGAATTCCATGTCTAAAAATGTTATTATTAGCTGTTTTTAAAAATCGAGTGTTTTTGCTGCCCGAGGAAGAAAACGCGTGATGCCGCGGTCAGAAAAAAAGCTGCCGAGGAGCAAAAAAATTTTTTTCCACAAATGTAATAACGGATGCTAGAATGTGATTCGGGGTGGAATTCCATGTCTAAAAATGTTATTATTAGCTGTTTTTAAAAATAGAGTGTTTTTGGTGCCCGAGGAAGAAAACCCGTGATTCCGCGGTCAGAAAAAAAGCTGCCGAGGAGTAAAAATTTTTTTTTTCTCAAATGTACTAATGGATGCTACAATGTGATTCGGGGTGGAATTCCATGTCTAAAAATGTTATTATTAGCTGTTTTTAAAAATCGAGTGTTTTTGCTGCCCGAGGAAGAAAACGCGTGATGCCGCGGTCAGAAAAAAAGCTGCCCAGGAGCAAAAAAAAATTTTTTTTCTCAAATGTAATAACGGATGATAGAATGGTATTCGGGGTGGAATTCCATGTCTAAAAATATTATTATTAGCTGTTTTTAAAAATCGAGTGTTTTTGCTGCCCGAAGAAGAAAACGCGTGATGCCGCGGTCAGAAAAAAAGCTGCCCAGGAGCAAAAAAATTTTTTTTCTCAAATGTAATAACGGACGCTAGAATGTGATTCGGGGTGGAATTCCATGTCTAAAAATGTTATTATTAGCTGTTTTTAAAAATAGAGTGTTTTTGGTGCCCAAGGAAGAAAACGCGTGATGCCGCGGTCAGAAAAAAAGCTGCCGAGGAGCAAAAATTTTTTTTTTCTCAAATGTACTAACGGATGCTAGAATGTGATTCGGGGTGGAATTCCATGTCTAAAAATGTTATTATTAGCTGTTTTAAAAATAGAGTGTTTTTGGAGCCCGAGGAAGAAAACGCGTGATGCCGCGGTCAGAAAAAAAGCTGCCCATGAGCAAAAAAATTTTTTTTTCTCAAATGTACTAACGGATGCTAGAATGTGATTCGGGGTGGAATTCCATGTCTAAAAATATAATTATTAGCTGTTTTTAAAAATAGAGTGTTTTTGGTGCCCGAGGAAGAAAACGCGTGATGCTGCGGTCAGAAAAATAGCTGCCGAGGAGCAAAAAAATTTTTTTTCTCAAATGTAATAACGGATGCTAGAATGTGATTCGGGGTGGAATTCCATGTCTAAAAATATAATTATTAGCTGTTTTTAAAAATAGAGTGTTTTTGGTGCCCGAGGAAGAAAACGCGTGATGCTGCGGTCAGAAAAAAAGCTGCCAAGGAGCAAAAAAATTTTTTTCCACAAATGTAATAACGGATGCTAGAATGTGATTTGGGGTGGAATTCCATGTCTAAAAATGTTATTATTAGCTGTTTTTAAAAATCGAGTGTTTTTGCTGCCCGAGGAAGAAAACGCGTGATGCCGCGGTCAGAAAAAAAGCTGCCGAGGAGCAAAAAATTTTTTTTCCAGAAATGTAATAACGGATGCTAGAATGTGATTCGGGGTGGAATTCCATGTCTAAAAATATAATTATTAGCTGTTTTTAAAAATAGAGTGTTTTTGGTGCCCGAGGAAGAAAACGCGTGATGCCGCGGTCAGAAAAAAAGCTGCCCATGAGCAAAAAAATTTTTTTTTCTCAAATGTACTAACGGATGCTAGAATGTGATTCGGGGTGGAATTCCATGTCTAAAAATGTTATTATTAGCTGTTTTTAAAAATCGAGTGTTTTTGCTGCCCGAGGAAGAAAATGCGTGATGCCGCGGTCAGAAAAAAAGCTGCCGAGGAGCAAAAAAATTTTTTTTCTCAAATGTAATAACGGATGCTAGAATGTGATTCGGGGTGGAATTCCATGTCTAAAAATATAATTATTAGCTGTTTTTAAAAATAGAGTGTTTTTGGTGCCCGAGGAAGAAAACGCGTGATGCTGCGGTCAGAAAAAAAGCTGCCAAGGAGCAAAAAAATTTTTTTCCACAAATGTAATAACGGATGCTAGAATGTGATTTGGGGTGGAATTCCATGTCTAAAAATGTTATTATTAGCTGTTTTTAAAAATCGAGTGTTTTTGCTGCCCGAGGAAGAAAAAGCGTGATGCCGCGGTCAGAAAAAAAGCTGCCGAGGAGCAAAAAAATTTTTTTCCACAAATGTAATAACGGATGCTAGAATGTGATTCGGGGTGGAATTCCATGTCTAAAAATGTTATTATTAGCTGTTTTTAAAAATAGAGTGTTTTTGGTGCCCGAGGAAGAAAACCCGTGATTCCGCGGTCAGAAAAAAAGCTGCCGAGGAGTAAAAATTTTTTTTTTCTCAAATGTACTAATGGATGCTAGAATGTGATTCGGGGTGGAATTCCATGTCTAAAAATGTTATTATTAGCTGTTTTTAAAAATCGAGTGTTTTTGCTGCCCGAGGAAGAAAACGCGTGATGCCGCGGTCAGAAAAAAAGCTGCCCAGGAGCAAAAAAAAATTTTTTTTCTCAAATGTAATAACGGATGATAGAATGGTATTCCGGGTGGAATTCCATGTCTAAAAATATTATTATTAGCTGTTTTTAAAAATCGAGTGTTTTTGCTGCCCGAAGAAGAAAACGCGTGATGCCGCGGTCAGAAAAAAAGCTGCCGAGGAGCAAAAAATTTTTTTTTCTCAAATGTAATAACGGATGCTAGAATGTGATTCGGGGTGGAATTCCATGTCTAAAAATATAATTATTAGCTGTTTTTAAAAATAGAGTGTTTTTGGTGCCCGAGGAAGAAAACGCGTGATGCTGCGGTCAGAAAAAAAGCTGCCAAGGAGCAAAAAATTTTTTTTCCACAAATGTAATAACGGATGCTAGAATGTGATTTGGGGTGGAATTCCATGTCTAAAAATGTTATTATTAGCTGTTTTTAAAAATCGAGTGTTTTTGCTGCCCGAGGAAGAAAACGCGTGATGCCGCGGTCAGAAAAAAAGCTGCCAAGGAGCAAAAAAATTTTTTTCCACAAATGTAATAACGGATGCTAGAATGTGATTCGGGGTGGAATTCCATGTCTAAAAATGTTATTATTAGCTGTTTTTAAAAATAGAGTGTTTTTGGTGCCCGAGGAAGAAAACCCGTGATTCCGTGGTCAGAAAAAAAGCTGCCGAGGAGTAAAAATTTTTTTTTTCTCAAATGTACTAATGGATGCTAGAATGTGATTCGGGGTGGAATTCCATGTCTAAAAATGTTATTATTAGCTGTTTTTAAAAATCGAGTGTTTTTGCTGCCCGAGGAAGAAAACGCGTGATGCCGCGGTCAGAAAAAAAGCTGCCCAGGAGCAAAAAAAATTTTTTTTTCTCAAATGTAATAACGGATGATAGAATGGTATTCGGGGTGGAATTCCATGTCTAAAAATATTATTATTAGCTGTTTTTAAAAATCGAGTGTTTTTGCTGCCCGAAGAAGAAAACGCGTGATGCCGCGGTCAGAAAAAAAGCTGCCCAGGAGCAAAAAAATTTTTTTTCTCAAATGTAATAACGGACGCTAGAATGTGATTCGGGGTGGAATTCCATGTCTAAAAATGTTATTATTAGCTGTTTTTAAAAATAGAGTGTTTTTGGTGCCCGAGGAAGAAAACGCGTGATGCCGCGGTCAGAAAAAAAGCTGCCGAGGAGCAAAAATTTTTTTTTTCTCAAATGTACTAACGGATGCTAGAATGTGATTCGGGGTGGAATTCCATGTCTAAAAATGTTATTATTAGCTGTTTTTAAAAATAGAGTGTTTTTGGTGCCCGAGGAAGAAAACGCGTGATGCTGCGGTCAGAAAAAAAGCTGCCAAGGAGCAAAAAATTTTTTTTCCACAAATGTAATAATGGATGCTAGAATGTGATTCGGGGTGGAATTCCATGTCTAAAAATGTTATTATTAGCTGTTTTTAAAAATCGAGTGTTTTTGCTGCCCGAGGAAGAAAACGCGTGATGCCGCGGTCAGAAAAAAAGCTGCCGAGGAGCAAAAAAATTTTTTTTTCTCAAATGTAATAATGGATGCTAGAATGTGATTCGGGGTGGAATTCCATGTCTAAAAATGTTATTATTAGCTGTTTTTAAAAATCGAGTGCTTTTGCTGCCCGAGGAAGAAAACGCGTGATGCCGCGGTCAGAAAAAAAGCTGCCCAGGAGCAAAAAAAAATTTTTTTTCTCAAATGTAATAACGGATGATAGAATGGTATTCGGGGTGGAATTCCATGTCTAAAAATATTATTATTAGCTGTTTTTAAAAATCGAGTGTTTTTGCTGCCCGAAGAAGAAAACGCGTGATGCCGCGGTCAGAAAAAAAGCTGCCGAGGAGCAAAAAATTTTTTTTTCTCAAATGTAATAACGGATGCTAGAATGTGATTCGGGGTGGAATTCCATGTCTAAAAATATTATTATTAGCTGTTTTTAAAAATCGAGTGTTTTTGGTGCCCGAGGAAGAAAACGCGTGATGCTGCGGTCAGAAAAAAAGCTGCCAAGGAGCAAAAAATTTTTTTTCCACAAATGTAATAACGGATGCTAGAATGTGATTTGGGGTGGAATTCCATGTCTAAAAATGTTATTATTAGCTGTTTTTAAAAATCGAGTGTTTTTGCTGCCCGAGGAAGAAAACGCGTGATGCCGCGGTCAGAAAAAAAGCTGCCGAGGAGCAAAAAATTTTTTTTCCAGAAATGTAATAACGGATGCTAGAATGTGATTCGGGGTGGAATTCCATGTCTAAAAATATAATTATTAGCTGTTTTTAAAAATAGAGTGTTTTTGGTGCCCGAGGAAGAAAACGCGTGATGCCGCGGTCAGAAAAAAAGCTGCCCATGAGCAAAAAAATTTTTTTTTCTCAAATGTACTAACGGATGCTAGAATGTGATTCGGGGTGGAATTCCATGTCTAAAAATGTTATTATTAGCTGTTTTTAAAAATCGAGTGTTTTTGCTGCCCGAGGAAGAAAATGCGTGATGCCGCGGTCAGAAAAAAAGCTGCCGAGGAGCAAAAAAATTTTTTTTCTCAAATGTAATAACGGATGCTAGAATGTGATTCGGGGTGGAATTCCATGTCTAAAAATATAATTATTAGCTGTTTTTAAAAATAGAGTGTTTTTGGTGCCCGAGGAAGAAAACGCGTGATGCTGCGGTCAGAAAAAAAGCTGCCAAGGAGCAAAAAAATTTTTTTCCACAAATGTAATAACGGATGCTAGAATGTGATTTGGGGTGGAATTCCATGTCTAAAAATGTTATTATTAGCTGTTTTTAAAAATCGAGTGTTTTTGCTGCCCGAGGAAGAAAAAGCGTGATGCCGCGGTCAGAAAAAAAGCTGCCGAGGAGCAAAAAAATTTTTTTCCACAAATGTAATAACGGATGCTAGAATGTGATTCGGGGTGGAATTCCATGTCTAAAAATGTTATTATTAGCTGTTTTTAAAAATAGAGTGTTTTTGGTGCCCGAGGAAGAAAACCCGTGATTCCGCGGTCAGAAAAAAAGCTGCCGAGGAGTAAAAATTTTTTTTTTCTCAAATGTACTAATGGATGCTAGAATGTGATTCGGGGTGGAATTCCATGTCTAAAAATGTTATTATTAGCTGTTTTTAAAAATCGAGTGTTTTTGCTGCCCGAGGAAGAAAACGCGTGATGCCGCGGTCAGAAAAAAAGCTGCCCAGGAGCAAAAAAAAATTTTTTTTCTCAAATGTAATAACGGATGATAGAATGGTATTCCGGGTGGAATTCCATGTCTAAAAATATTATTATTAGCTGTTTTTAAAAATCGAGTGTTTTTGCTGCCCGAAGAAGAAAACGCGTGATGCCGCGGTCAGAAAAAAAGCTGCCGAGGAGCAAAAAATTTTTTTTTCTCAAATGTAATAACGGATGCTAGAATGTGATTCGGGGTGGAATTCCATGTCTAAAAATATAATTATTAGCTGTTTTTAAAAATAGAGTGTTTTTGGTGCCCGAGGAAGAAAACGCGTGATGCTGCGGTCAGAAAAAAAGCTGCCAAGGAGCAAAAAATTTTTTTTCCACAAATGTAATAACGGATGCTAGAATGTGATTTGGGGTGGAATTCCATGTCTAAAAATGTTATTATTAGCTGTTTTTAAAAATCGAGTGTTTTTGCTGCCCGAGGAAGAAAACGCGTGATGCCGCGGTCAGAAAAAAAGCTGCCAAGGAGCAAAAAAATTTTTTTCCACAAATGTAATAACGGATGCTAGAATGTGATTCGGGGTGGAATTCCATGTCTAAAAATGTTATTATTAGCTGTTTTTAAAAATAGAGTGTTTTTGGTGCCCGAGGAAGAAAACCCGTGATTCCGTGGTCAGAAAAAAAGCTGCCGAGGAGTAAAAATTTTTTTTTTCTCAAATGTACTAATGGATGCTAGAATGTGATTCGGGGTGGAATTCCATGTCTAAAAATGTTATTATTAGCTGTTTTTAAAAATCGAGTGTTTTTGCTGCCCGAGGAAGAAAACGCGTGATGCCGCGGTCAGAAAAAAAGCTGCCCAGGAGCAAAAAAAATTTTTTTTTCTCAAATGTAATAACGGATGATAGAATGGTATTCGGGGTGGAATTCCATGTCTAAAAATATTATTATTAGCTGTTTTTAAAAATCGAGTGTTTTTGCTGCCCGAAGAAGAAAACGCGTGATGCCGCGGTCAGAAAAAAAGCTGCCCAGGAGCAAAAAAATTTTTTTTCTCAAATGTAATAACGGACGCTAGAATGTGATTCGGGGTGGAATTCCATGTCTAAAAATGTTATTATTAGCTGTTTTTAAAAATAGAGTGTTTTTGGTGCCCGAGGAAGAAAACGCGTGATGCCGCGGTCAGAAAAAAAGCTGCCGAGGAGCAAAAATTTTTTTTTTCTCAAATGTACTAACGGATGCTAGAATGTGATTCGGGGTGGAATTCCATGTCTAAAAATGTTATTATTAGCTGTTTTTAAAAATAGAGTGTTTTTGGTGCCCGAGGAAGAAAACGCGTGATGCTGCGGTCAGAAAAAAAGCTGCCAAGGAGCAAAAAATTTTTTTTCCACAAATGTAATAATGGATGCTAGAATGTGATTCGGGGTGGAATTCCATGTCTAAAAATGTTATTATTAGCTGTTTTTAAAAATCGAGTGTTTTTGCTGCCCGAGGAAGAAAACGCGTGATGCCGCGGTCAGAAAAAAAGCTGCCGAGGAGCAAAAAAATTTTTTTTTCTCAAATGTAATAATGGATGCTAGAATGTGATTCGGGGTGGAATTCCATGTCTAAAAATGTTATTATTAGCTGTTTTTAAAAATCGAGTGCTTTTGCTGCCCGAGGAAGAAAACGCGTGATGCCGCGGTCAGAAAAAAAGCTGCCCAGGAGCAAAAAAAAATTTTTTTTCTCAAATGTAATAACGGATGATAGAATGGTATTCGGGGTGGAATTCCATGTCTAAAAATATTATTATTAGCTGTTTTTAAAAATCGAGTGTTTTTGCTGCCCGAAGAAGAAAACGCGTGATGCCGCGGTCAGAAAAAAAGCTGCCGAGGAGCAAAAAATTTTTTTTTCTCAAATGTAATAACGGATGCTAGAATGTGATTCGGGGTGGAATTCCATGTCTAAAAATATTATTATTAGCTGTTTTTAAAAATCGAGTGTTTTTGGTGCCCGAGGAAGAAAACGCGTGATGCTGCGGTCAGAAAAAAAGCTGCCAAGGAGCAAAAAATTTTTTTTCCACAAATGTAATAACGGATGCTAGAATGTGATTTGGGGTGGAATTCCATGTCTAAAAATGTTATTATTAGCTGTTTTTAAAAATCGAGTGTTTTTGCTGTCCGAGGAAGAAAACGCGTGATGCCGCGGTCAGAAAAAAAGCTGCCGAGGAGCAAAAAAATTTTTTTCCACAAATGTAATAACGGATGCTAGAATGTGATTCGGGGTGGAATTCCATGTCTAAAAATGTTATTATTAGCTGTTTTTAAAAATAGAGTGTTTTTGGTGCCCGAGGAAGAAAACCCGTGATTCGGCGGTCAGAAAAAAAGCTGCCGAGGAGTAAAAATTTTTTTTTTCTCAAATGTACTAATGGATGCTAGAATGTGATTCGGGGTGGAATTCCATGTCTAAAAATGTTATTATTAGCTGTTTTTAAAAATCGAGTGTTTTTGCTGCCCGAGGAAGAAAACGCGTGATGCCGCGGTCAGAAAAAAAGCTGCCCAGGAGCAAAAAAAAATTTTTTTTCTCAAATGTAATAACGGATGATAGAATGGTATTCGGGGTGGAATTCCATGTCTAAAAATATTATTATTAGCTGTTTTTAAAAATCGAGTGTTTTTGCTGCCCGAAGAAGAAAACGCGTGATGCCGCGGTCAGAAAAAAAGCTGCCCAGGAGCAAAAAAATTTTTTTTCTCAAATGTAATAACGGACGCTAGAATGTGATTCGGGGTGGAATTCCATGTCTAAAAATGTTATTATTAGCTGTTTTTAAAAATAGAGTGTTTTTGGTGCCCGAGGAAGAAAACGCGTGATGCCGCGGTCAGAAAAAAAGCTGCCGAGGAGCAAAAATTTTTTTTTTCTCAAATGTACTAACGGATGCTAGAATGTGATTCGGGGTGGAATTCCATGTCTAAAAATGTTATTATTAGCTGTTTTTAAAAATAGAGTGTTTTTGGTGCCCGAGGAAGAAAACGCGTGATGCTGCGGTCAGAAAAAAAGCTGCCAAGGAGCAAAAAATTTTTTTTCCACAAATGTAATAATGGATGCTAGAATGTGATTCGGGGTGGAATTCCATGTCTAAAAATGTTATTATTAGCTGTTTTTAAAAATCGAGTGTTTTTGCTGCCCGAGGAAGAAAACGCGTGATGCCGCGGTCAGAAAAAAAGCTGCCGAGGAGCAAAAAAATTTTTTTTTCTCAAATGTAATAATGGATGCTAGAATGTGATTCGGGGTGGAATTCCATGTCTAAAAATGTTATTATTAGCTGTTTTTAAAAATCGAGTGCTTTTGCTGCCCGAGGAAGAAAACGCGTGATGCCGCGGTCAGAAAAAAAGCTGCCCAGGAGCAAAAAATTTTTTTCCTCAAATGTACTAACGGATGCTCGAATGTTATTCGGGGTGGAATTCCATGTCTAAAAATATTATTATTAGCTGTTTTTTAAAATAGAGTGTTTTTGCTGCCCGAGGAAGAAAACGCGTGATGCCGCGGTCAGAAAAAAAGCTGCCGAGGAGCAAAAAAAATTTTTTTTCTCAAATGTAATAATGGATGCTAGAATGTGATTCGGGGTGGAATTCCATGTCTAAAAATGTTATTATTAGCTGTTTTTAAAAATCGAGTGTTTTTGCTGCCTGAGGAAGAAAACGAGTGATGCCGCGGTCAGAAAAAAAGCTGCCCAGGAGCAAAAAAAAATTTTTTTCTCAAATGTAATAACGGATGCTAGAATGTGATTCGGGGTGGAATTCCATGTCTAAAAATGTTATTATTAGCTGTTTTTAAAAATAGAGTGTTTTTGGTGCCCAAGGAAGAAAACCCGTGATTCCGCGGTCAGAAAAAAAGCTGCCGAGGAGTAAAAATTTTTTTTTTCTCAAATGTACTAATGGATGCTAGAATGTGATTCGGGGTGGAATTCCATGTCTAAAAATGTTATTATTAGCTGTTTTTAAAAATCGAGTGTTTTTGCTGCCCGAGGAAGAAAACGCGTGATGCCGCGGTCAGAAAAAAAGCTGCCCAGGAGCAAAAAAAAATTTTTTTTCTCAAATGTAATAACGGATGATAGAATGGTATTCGGGGTGGAATTCCATGTCTAAAAATATTATTATTAGCTGTTTTGAAAAATCGAGTGTTTTTGCTGCCCGAAGAAGAAAACGCGTGATGCCGCGGTCAGAAAAAAAGCTGCCCAGGAGCAAAAAAATTTTTTTTCTCAAATGTAATAACGGACGCTAGAATGTGATTCGGGGTGGAATTCCATGTCTAAAAATGTTATTATTAGCTGTTTTTAAAAATCGAGTGTTTTTGCTGCCCGAAGAAGAAAACGCGTGATGCCGCGGTCAGAAAAAAAGCTGCCCAGGAGCAAAAAATTTTTTTTTTCTCAAATGTACTAACGGATGCTAGAATGTGATTCGGGGTGGAATTCCATGTCTAAAAATGTTATTATTAGCTGTTTTTAAAAATAGAGTGTTTTTGGTGCCCGAGGAAGAAAACGCGTGATGCTGCGGTCAGAAAAAAAGCTGCCAAGGAGCAAAAAATTTTTTTTCCACAAATGTAATAATGGATGCTAGAATGTGATTCGGGGTGGAATTCCATGTCTAAAAATGTTATTATTAGCTGTTTTTAAAAATCGAGTGTTTTTGCTGCCCGAGGAAGAAAACGCGTGATGCCGCGGTCAGAAAAAAAGCTGCCGAGGAGCAAAAAATTTTTTTTTTCTCAAATGTAATAATGGATGCTAGAATGTGATTCGGGGTGGAATTCCATGTCTAAACATGTTATTATTAGCTGTTTTTAAAAATCGAGTGCTTTTGCTGCCCGAGGAAGAAAACGCGTGATGCCGCGGTCAGAAAAAAAGCTGCCCAGGAGCAAAAAATTTTTTTCCTCAAATGTACTAACGGATGCTCGAATGTTATTCGGGGTGGAATTCCATGTCTAAAAATATTATTATTAGCTGTTTTTTAAAATAGAGTGTTTTTGCTGCCCGAGGAAGAAAACGCGTGATGCCGCGGTCAGAAAAAAAGCTGCCGAGGAGCAAAAAAAATTTTTTTTCTCAAATGTAATAATGGATGCTAGAATGTGATTCGGGGTGGAATTCCATGTCTAAAAATGTTATTATTAGCTGTTTTTAAAAATCGAGGGTTTTTGCTGCCTGAGGAAGAAAACGCATGATGCCGCGGTCAGAAAAAAAGCTGCCCAGGAGCAAAAAATTTTTTTTTTTCTCAAATGTACTAACGGATGCTAGAATGTGATTCGGGGTGGAATTCCATGTCTAAAAATGTTATTATTAGCTGTTTTTAAAAATCGAGTGTTTTTGCTGCCTGAGGAAGAAAACGAGTGATGCCGCGGTCAGAAAAAAAGCTGCCCAGGAGCAAAAAAAAATTTTTTTCTCAAATGTAATAACGGATGCTAGAATGTGATTCGGGGTGGAATTCCATGTCTAAAAATGTTATTATTAGCTGTTTTTAAAAATCGAGTGTTTTTGCTGTCCGAGGAAGAAAACGCGTGATGCCGTGGTCAGAAAAAAAGCTGTCGAGGAGTAAAAAAATTTTTTTTTCTCAAATGTACTAACGGATGCTAGAATGTGATTCGGGGTGGAATTCCATGTCTAAAAATGTTATTATTAGCTGTTTTTAAAACTCGAGTGTTTTTGCTGCCTGAGGAAGAAAACGCGTGATGCCGCACTCAGAAAAAAAGCTGCCGAGGAGCAAAAAAAATTTTTTTTCTCAAATGTAATAACGGATGCTAGAATGTGATTCGGGGTGGAATTCCATGTCTAAAAATGTTATTATTAGCTGTTTTTAAAAATAGAGTGTTTATGGTGCCCGAGGAAGAAAACGCGTGATGCCGCGGTCAGAAAAAAAGCTGCCCAGGAGCAAGAAAATTTTTTTCCTCAAATGTAATAACGGATGCTAGAATGTGATTCGGGGTGGAATTCCATGTTTAAAAATATTATTATTAGCTGTTTTTAAAAATCGAGTGATTTTGCTACCCGAGGAAGAAAACGCGTGATGCCGCGGTCAGAAAAAAAGCTGCCGAGGAGCAAAAAAATTTTTTTTCTCAAATGTAATAACGGATGCTAGAATGTGATTTGTAGTGGAGTTCCATGTTTAAAAATATAATTATTAGCAGTTTTTAAAAATCGAGTGTTTTTGCTACTGGGGGAAGAAAACGCGTGATGCCGCGGTCAGAAAAAAAGCTGCCGAGGAGCAAAAAAAATTTTTTTTTCTCAAATGTACTAACGGATGCTAGAATGTGATTCGGGGTGGAATTCCATGTCTAAAAATATAATTATTAGCTGTTTTTAAAAATAGAGTGTTTTTGGTGCCCGAGGAAGAAAACGCGTGATGCTGCGGTCAGAAAAAAAGCTGCCAAGGAGCAAAAAATTTTTTTTCCACAAATGTAATAACGGATGCTAGAATGTGATTCGGGGTGGAATTCCATGTCTAAAAATGTTATTATTAGCTGTTTTTAAAAATCGAGTGTTTTTGCTGCCCGAGGAAGAAAACGCGTGATGCCGTGGTCAGAAAAAAAGCTGTCGAGGAGCAAAAAAAATTTTTTTTTCTCAAATGTACTAACGGATGCTAGAATGTGATTCGGGGTGGAATTCCATGTCTAAAAATGTTATTATTAGCTGTTTTTAAAACTCCAGTGTTTTTGCTGCCTGAGGAAGAAAACGCGTGATGCCGCGCTCAGAAAAAAAGCTGCCGAGGAGCAAAAAAAATTTTTTTTCTCAAATGTAATAACGGATGCTAGAATGTGATTCGGGGTGGAATTCCATGTCTAAAAATGTTATTATTAGCTGTTTTTAAAAATCGAGTGTTTTTGCTACCCGAGGAAGAAAACGCGTGATGCCGCGGTCAGAAAAAAAGCTGCCCAGGAGCAAAAAATTTTTTTCTCAAATGTACTAACGGATGCTAGAATGTGATTCGGGGTGGAATTCCATGTCTAAAAATGTTATTATTAGCTGTTTTTAAAAATAGAGTGTTTTTGCTGCCCGAGGAAGAAAACCCGTGATTCCGCGGTCAGAAAAAAAGCTGCCGAGGAGTAAAAAAATTTTTTTTCTCAAATGTACTAATGGATGCTAGAATGTGATTCGGGGTGGAATTCCATGTCTCAAAATGTTATTATTAGCTGTTTTTAAAAATCGAGTGTTTTTGCTGCTCGAGGAAGAAAACGCGTGATGCCGCGGTCAGAAAAAAAGCTGCCCAGGAGCAAAAAAAAATTTTTTTTCTCAAATGTAATAACGGATGATAGAATGGTATTCGGGGTGGAATTCCATGTCTAAAAATATTATTATTAGCTGTTTTTAAAAATCGAGTGTTTTTGCTGCCCGAAGAAGAAAACGCGTGATGCCGCGGTCAGAAAAAAAGCTGCCCAGGAGCAAAAAATTTTTTTTTCTCAAATGTAATAACGGACGCTAGAATGTGATTCGGGGTGGAATTCCATGTCTAAAAATGTTATTATTAGCTGTTTTTAAAAATAGAGTGTTTTTGGTGCCCGAGGAAGAAAACGCGTGATGCCGTGGTCAGAAAAAAAGCTGCCGAGGAGCAAAAATTTTTTTTTTCTCAAATGTACTAACGGATGCTAGAATGTGATTCGGGGTGGAATTCCATGTCTAAAAATGTTATTATTAGCTGTTTTAAAAATAGAGTGTTTTTGGAGCCCGAGGAAGAAAACGCGTGATGCCGCGGTCAGAAAAAAAGCTGCCCATGAGCAAAAAATTTTTTTTTTCTCAAATGTACTAACGGATGCTAGAATGTGATTCGGGGTGGAATTCCATGTCTAAAAATATAATTATTAGCTGTTTTTAAAAATAGAGTGTTTTTGGTGCCCGAGGAAGAAAACGCGTGATGCTGCGGTCAGAAAAAAAGCTGCCAAGGAGCAAAAAATTTTTTTTCCACAAATGTAATAACGGATGCTAGAATGTGATTCGGGGTGGAATTCCATGTCTAAAAATGTTATTATTAGCTGTTTTTAAAAATCGAGTGTTTTTGCTGCCCGAGGAAGAAAACGCGTGATGCCGCGGTCAGAAAAAAAGCTGCCGAGGAGCAAAAATTTTTTTTTTCTCAAATGTAATAATGGATGCTAGAATGTGATTCGGGGTGGAATTCCATGTCTAAAAATGTTATTATTAGCTGTTTTTAAAAATCGAGTGTTTTTGCTGCCCGAGGAAGAAAACGCGTGATGCCGTGGTCAGAAAAAAAGCTGTCGAGGAGCAAGAAATTTTTTTTTTCTCAAATGTACTAACGGATGCTAGAATGTGATTCGGGGTGGAATTCCATGTCTAAAAATGTTATTATTAGCTGTTTTTAAAACTCGAGTGTTTTTGCTGCCTGAGGAAGAAAACGTGTGATGCCGCGCTCAGAAAAAAAGCTGCCGAGGAGCAAAAAAATTTTTTTTTCTCAAATGTAATAACGGATGCTAGAATGTGATTCGGGATGGAATTCCATGTCTAAAAATGTTATTATTAGCTGTTTTTCAAAATAGAGTGTTTATGGTGCCCGAGGAAGAAAACGCGTGATGCCGCGGTCAGAAAAAAAGCTGTCCAGGAGCAAGAAAATTTTTTTCCTCAAATGTAATAACGGATGCTAGAATGTGATTCGGGGTGGAATTCCATGTTTAAAAATATAATTATTAGCAGTTTTTAAAAATCGAGTGTTTTTGCTACTGGGGGAAGAAAACGCGTGATGCCGCGGTCAGAAAAAAAGCTGCCGAGGAGCAAAAAAAATTTTTTTTTCTCAAATGTACTAACGGATGCTAGAATGTGATTCGGGGTGGAATTCCATGTCTAAAAATATAATTATTAGCTGTTTTTAAAAATAGAGTGTTTTTGGTGCCCGAGGAAGAAAACGCGTGATGCTGCGGTCAGAAAAAAAGCTGCCAAGGAGCAAAAAATTTTTTTTCCACAAATGTAATAACGGATGGTAGAATGTGATTCGGGGTGGAATTCCATGTCTAAAAATGTTATTATTAGCTGTTTTTAAAACTCGAGTGTTTTTGCTGCCTGAGGAAGAAAACGCGTGATGCCGCGCTCAGAAAAAAAGCTGCCGAGGAGCAAAAAAAATTTTTTTTCTCAAATGTAATAACGGATGCTAGAATGTGATTCGGGGTGGAATTCCATGTCTAAAAATGTTATTATTAGCTGTTTTTCAAAATAGAGTGTTTATGGTGCCCGAGGAAGAAAACGCGTGATGCCACGGTCAGAAAAAAAGCTGCCCAGGAGCAAGAAAATTTTTTTCCTCAAATGTAATAACGGATGCTAGAATGTGATTCGGGGTGGAATTCCATGTTTAAAAATATTATTATTAGCTGTTTTTAAAAATCGAGTGTTTTTGCTACCCGAGGAAGAAAACGCGTGATGCCGCGGTCAGAAAAAAAGCTGCCCAGGAGCAAAAATTTTTTTTCTCAAATGTACTAACGGATGCTAGAATGTGATTCGGGGTGGAATTCCATGTCTAAAAATGTTATTATTAGCTGTTTTTAAAAATAGAGTGTTTTTGCTGCCCGAGGAAGAAAACCCGTGATTCCGCGGTCAGAAAAAAAGCTGCCGAGGAGTAAAAAAATTTTTTTTCTCAAATGTACTAATGGATGCTAGAATGTGATTCGGGGTGGAATTCCATGTCTCAAAATGTTATTATTAGCTGTTTTTAAAAATCGAGTGTTTTTGCTGCTCGAGGAAGAAAACGCGTGATGCCGCGGTCAGAAAAAAAGCTGCCCAGGAGCAAAAAAAAATTTTTTTTCTCAAATGTAATAACGGATGATAGAATGGTATTCGGGGTGGAATTCCATGTCTAAAAATATTATTATTAGCTGTTTTTAAAAATCGAGTGTTTTTGCTGCCCGAAGAAGAAAACGCGTGATGCCGCGGTCAGAAAAAAAGCTGCCCAGGAGCAAAAAAATTTTTTTTCTCAAATGTAATAACGGACGCTAGAATGTGATTCGGGGTGGAATTCCATGTCTAAAAATGTTATTATTAGCTGTTTTTAAAAATAGAGTGTTTTTGGTGCCCGAGGAAGAAAACGCGTGATGCCGTGGTCAGAAAAAAAGCTGCCGAGGAGCAAAAATTTTTTTTTTCTCAAATGTACTAACGGATGCTAGAATGTGATTCGGGGTGGAATTCCATGTCTAAAAATGTTATTATTAGCTGTTTTAAAAATAGAGTGTTTTTGGAGCCCGAGGAAGAAAACGCGTGATGCCGCGGTCAGAAAAAAAGCTGCCCATGAGCAAAAAAATTTTTTTTTCTCAAATGTACTAACGGATGCTAGAATGTGATTCGGGGTGGAATTCCATGTCTAAAAATATAATTATTAGCTGTTTTTAAAAATAGAGTGTTTTTGGTGCCCGAGGAAGAAAACGCGTGATGCTGCGGTCAGAAAAAATGCTGCCAAGGAGCAAAAAATTTTTTTTCCACAAATGTAATAACGGATGGTAGAATGTGATTCGGGGTGGAATTCCATGTCTAAAAATGTTATTATTAGCTGTTTTTAAAAATCGAGTGTTTTTGCTGCCCGAGGAAGAAAACGCGTGATGCCGCGGTCAGAAAAAAAGCTGCCCAGGAGCAAAAATTTTTTTTCTGAAATGTACTAACGGATGCTAGAATGTGATTCGGGGTGGAATTCCATGTCTAAAAATGTTATTATTAGCTGTTTTTAAAAATAGAGTGTTTTTGCAGCCCGAGGAAGAAAACGCGTGATGCCGCGGTCAGAAAAAAAGCTGCCCAGGAGCAAAAAATTTTTTTTTTCTCAAATGTAATAACGGATGCTAGAATGTGATTCGGGGTGGAATTCCATGTCTAAAAATGTTATTATTAGCTGTTTTTAAAAATCGAGTGTTTTTGGTGCCCGAGGAAGAAAACGCGTGATTCCGCGGTCAGAAAAAAAGCTGCCGAGGAGTAAAAAAAATTTTTTTCTCAAATGTACTAATGGATGCTAGAATGTGATTCAGGGTGGAATTCCATGTCTAAAAATGTTATTATTAGCTGTTTTTAAAAATCGAGTGTTTTTGCTGCCTGAGGAAGAAAACGCGTGATGCCGCGGTCAGAAAAAAGCTGCCCAGGAGGAGAAAAATTTTTTTTTCTCAAATGTAATAACGGATGCTAGAATGTGATTCGGGGTGGAATTCCATGTCTAAAAATGTTATTATTAGCTGTTTTTCAAAATAGAGTGTTTATGGTGCCCGAGGAAGAAAACGCGTGATGCCGCGGTCAGAAAAAAAGCTGCCCAGGAGCAAGAAAATTTTTTTCCTCAAATGTAATAACGGATGCTAGAATGTGATTCGGGGTGGAATTCCATGTCTAAAAATGATATTATTAGCTGTTTTTAAAAATCGAGTGTTTTTGGTGCCCGAGGAAGAAAACGCGTGATGCCGCGGTCAGAAAAAAAGCTTTCCAGGAGCAAAAAATTTTTTTTCCTCAAATGTAATAACGGATGCTAGAATGTGATTCGGGGTGGAATTCCATGTCTAAAAATATTATTATTAGCTGTTTTTAAAAATCGAGTGTTTTTGGTGGCCGAGGAAGAAAACGCGTGATGCCGCGGTCAGAAAAAAAGCTGCCCAGGAGCAAAAAATTTTTTTTTTCTCAAATGTACTAACGAATGCTAGAATGTGATTCGGGGTGGAATTCCATGTCTAAAAATGTTATTAGCTGTTTTTAAAAATCGAGTGTTTTTGCTGCCTGAGGAAGAAAACGCGTGATGCCGCGGTCAGAAAAAATGCTGCCCAGGAGCAAAAAAATTTTTTTTTCTCAAATGTAATAACGGATGCTAGAATGTGATTCGGGGTGGAATTCCATGTCTAAAAATGTTATTATTAGCTGTTTTTAAAAATCGAGTGTTTTTGTTGGCCGAGGAAGAAAACGCGTGATGCCCCGGTCAGAAAAAAAGCTGCCCAGGAGCAAAAAAATTTTTTTTTCTCAAATGTACTAACGGATGCTAGAATGTGATTCGGGGTGGAATTTTATGTCTAAAAATGTTATTATTAGCTGTTTTTAAAAATCGAGTGTTTTTGCTGCCTGAGGAAGAAAACGCGTGATGCCGCGGTCAGAAAAAAAGCTGCCCAGGAGGAAAAAAATTTTTTTTTCTCAAATGTAATAACGGATGCTAGAATGTGATTCGGGTGGAATTCCATGTCTAAAAATGATATTATTAGCTGTTTTTAAAAATCGAGTGTTTTTGGTGCCCGAGGAAGAAAACGCGTGATGCCGCGGTCAGAAAAAAAGCTTTCCAGGAGTAAAAAATTTTTTTTCCTCAAATGTAATAACGGATGCTAGAATGTGATTCGGGGTGGAATTCCATGTCTAAAAATCTTATTATTAGCTGTTTTTAAAAATCGAGTGTTTTTGGTCTCCGAGGAAGAAAACGCGTGATGCCGCGGTCAGAAAAAAAGCTGCCCAGGAGCAAAAAAATTTTTTTTTCTCAAATGTACTAACGGATGCTAGAATGTGATTCGGGGTGGAATTCCATGTCTAAAAATTTTATTATTAGCTGTTTTTAAAAATCGAGTGTTTTTGGTGCCCGAGGAAGAAAACGCGTGATGCCGCGGTCAGAAAAAAAGCTGCCCAGGAGCAAAAAAATTATTTTCCTCAAATGTAATAACGGATGCTAGAATGTGATTTGGAGTAGAGTTCCATGTTTAAAAATATAATTATTAGCTGTTTTTAAAAATCGAGTGTTTTTGCTACCCGAGGAAGAAAACGCGTGATGCCGCGGTCAGAAAAAAAGCTGCCGAGGAGCAAAAAAATTTTTTTTTTCAATGTAATAACGGATGCTAGAATGTGATTCGGGGTGGAATTCCATGTCTAAAAATGATATTATTAGCTGTTTTTAAAAATCGAGTGTTTTTGGTGCCCGAGGAAGAAAACGCGTGATGCCGTGGTCAGAAATAAAGCTTTCCAGGAGCAAAAAATTTTTTTTCCTCAAATCTAATAACGGATGCTAGAATGTGATTCGGGGTGGAATTCCATTTCTAAAAATATTATTATTAGCTGTTTTTAAAAATCGAGTGTTTTTGTTGGCCGAGGAAGAAAACGCGTGATGCCGCGGTCAGAAAAAAAGCTGCCCAGGAGCAAAAAAATTTTTTTTTCTCAAATGTACTAACGGATGCTAGAATGTGATTCGGGGTGGAATTCTATGTCTAAAAATGTTATTATTAGCTGTTTTTAAAAATCGAGTGTTTTTTCTGCCTGAGGAAGAAAACGCGTGATGCCGCGGTCAGAAAAAAAGCTGCCCAGGAGCAAAAAATTTTTTTTTTCTCAAATGTAATAACGGATGCTAGAATGTGATTCGGGGTGGAATTCCATGTCTAAAAATGTTATTATTAGCTGTTTTTAAAAATCGAGTGTTTTTGGTGCCCGAGGAGGAAAACGCGTGATGCCGCGGTCAGACAAAAAGGTGCCCAGGAGCAAAAAAATTTTTTTCCTCAAATGTAATAACGCATGCTAGAATGTGATTCGGGGTGGAATTCCATGTCTAAAAATGTTATTATTAGCTGTTTTTAAAAATCGAGTGTTTTTGGAGCCCGAGGAAGGAAACGCGTGATGCCGCGGTCAGAAAAAAAGCTGCCGAGGAGCAAAAAATTTTTTTTTTCTCAAATGTACTAACGGATGCTAGAATGTGATTCGGGGTGGAATTCCATGTCTAAAAATGTTATTATTAGCTGTTTTTAAAAATCGAGTGTTTTTGCTGCCCGAGGAAGAAAACGCGTGATGCCGCGGTCAGAAAAAAAGCTGCCGAGGAGCAAAAAAATTTTTTTTCTCAAATGTACTAACGGATGCTAGAATGTGATTCGGGGTGGAATTCCATGTCTAAAAATGTTATTATTAGCTGTTTTTAAAAATAGAGTGTTTTTGGTGCCCGAGGAAGAAAACGCGTGATGCCGCGGTCAGAAAAAAAGCTGCCCAGGAGCAAAAAAAATTTTTTCCTCAAATGTAATAACGGATGCTAGAATGTGATTCGGGGTGGAGTTCCATGTTTAAAAATATAGTTATTAGCTGTTTTTAAAAATCGAGTGTTTTTGCTACCCGAGGAAGAAAACGCGTGATGCCGCGGTCAGAAAAAAAGCTGCCGAGGAGCAAAAAATTTTTTTTTCTCAAATGTACTAACGGATGCTAGAATGTGATTTGGGGTGGAATTCCATGTCTAAAAATGTTATTATTAGCTGTTTTTAAAAATCGAGTGTTTTTGGTGCCCGAGGAAGAAAACGCGTGATGCCGCGGTCAGAAAAAAAGCTGCCCAGGAGCAAAAAAATTTTTTTCCTCAAATGTAATAACGGATGCTAGAATGTGATTTGAAGTGGAGTTCCATGTTTAAAAATATAATTATTAGCTGTTTTTAAAAATCGAGTGTTTTTGGTGCCCGAGGAAGAAAACGTGTGATGCCGCGGTCAGAAAAAAAGCTGCCCAGGAGCAAAAAATTTTTTTTCCTCAAATGTAATAACGGATGCTAGAATGTGATTTGAAGTGGAGTTCCATGTTTAAAAATATAATTATTAGCTGTTTTTAAAAATCGAGTGTTTTTGCTACCCGAGGAAGAAAACGCGTGATGCCGCGGTCAGAAAAAAAGCTGCCGAGGAGCAAAAAAAATTTTTTTTTCAATGTAATAACGGATGCTAGAATTTGATTCGGGGTGGAATTCCATGTCTAAAAATGTTATTATTAGCTGTTTTTAAAAATAGAGTGTTTTTGGTGCCCGAGGAAGAAAACGCGTGATGCCGCGGTCAGAAAAAAAGCTGCCCAGGAGGAAAAAATTTTTTTTCCTCAAATGTACTAACGGATGCTAGAATGTGATTCGGGGTGGAATTCCATGTCTAAAAATGTTATTATTAGCTGTTTTTAAAAATCGAGTGTTTTTGCTGCCTGAGGAAGAAAACGCATGATGCCGCGGTCAGAAAAAAAGCTGCCGAGGAGCAAAAAAATTTTTTTTTCTCAAATGTACTAACGGATGCTAGAATGTGATTCTGGGTGGAATTCCATGTCTAAAAATGTTATTATTAGCTGTTTTTAAAAATCGAGTGTTTTTGCTGCCTGAGGAAGAAAACGCGTGATGCCGCGGTCAGAAAAAAAGCTGCCCAGGAGCAAAAAAATTTTTTTTTCTCAAATGTAATAACGGATGCTAGAATGTGATTCGGGGTGGAATTTAATGTCTAAAAATGTTATTATTAGCTGTTTTTAAAAATCGAGTGTTTTTGGTGCCCGAGGAAGAAAACGTGTGATGCCGCGGTCAGAAAAAAAGCTGCCCAGGAGCAAAAAATTTTTTTTCCTCAAATGTAATAACGGATGCTAGAATGTGATTTGAAGTGGAGTTCCATGTTTAAAAATATAATTATTAGCTGTTTTTAAAAATCGAGTGTTTTTGCTACCCGAGGAAGAAAACGCGTGATGCCGCGGTCAGAAAAAAAGCTGCCGAGGAGCAAAAACTTTTTTTTTCTCAAATGTAATAACGGATGCTAGAATGTGATTCGGGGTGGAATTCCATGTCTAAAAATGATATTATTACCTGTTTTTAAAAATCGAGTGTTTTTGGTGGCCGAGGAAGAAAACGCGTGATGCCGCGGTCAGAAAAAAAGCTGCCCAGGAGCAAAAAATTTTTTTTCCTCAAATGTAATAACGGATGCTAGAATGTGATTCGGGGTGGAATTCCATGTCTAAAAATGTTATTATTAGCTGTTTTTAAAAATCGAGTGTTTTTGCTGCCCGAGGAAGAAAACGCGTGATGCCGCGGTCAGAAAAAAAGCTGCCCAGGAGCAAAAAAAAATTTTTTTTCTCAAATGTAATAACGGATGATAGAATGGTATTCGGGGTGGAATTCCATGTCTAAAAATATTATTATTAGCTGTTTTTAAAAATCGAGTGTTTTTGCTGCCCGAAGAAGAAAACGCGTGATGCCGCGGTCAGAAAAAAAGCTGCCGAGGAGCAAAAAATTTTTTTTTCTCAAATGTAATAACGGATGCTAGAATGTGATTCGGGGTGGAATTCCATGTCTAAAAATATAATTATTAGCTGTTTTTAAAAATAGAGTGTTTTTGGTGCCCGAGGAAGAAAACGCGTGATGCTGCGGTCAGAAAAAAAGCTGCCAAGGAGCAAAAAATTTTTTTTCCACAAATGTAATAACGGATGCTAGAATGTGATTTGGGGTGGAATTCCATGTCTAAAAATGTTATTATTAGCTGTTTTTAAAAATCGAGTGTTTTTGCTGCCCGAGGAAGAAAACGCGTGATGCCGCGGTCAGAAAAAAAGCTGCCGAGGAGCAAAAAAATTTTTTTCCACAAATGTAATAACGGATGCTAGAATGTGATTCGGGGTGGAATTCCATGTCTAAAAATGTTATTATTAGCTGTTTTTAAAAATAGAGTGTTTTTGGTGCCCGAGGAAGAAAACCCGTGATTCCGTGGTCAGAAAAAAAGCTGCCGAGGAGTAAAAATTTTTTTTTTCTCAAATGTACTAATGGATGCTAGAATGTGATTCGGGGTGGAATTCCATGTCTAAAAATGTTATTATTAGCTGTTTTTAAAAATCGAGTGTTTTTGCTGCCCGAGGAAGAAAACGCGTGATGCCGCGGTCAGAAAAAAAGCTGCCCAGGAGCAAAAAAAAAATTTTTTTTCTCAAATGTAATAACGGATGATAGAATGGTATTCGGGGTGGAATTCCATGTCTAAAAATATTATTATTAGCTGTTTTTAAAAATCGAGTGTTTTTGCTGCCCGAAGAAGAAAACGCGTGAAAACGCGGTCAGAAAAAAAGCTGCCCAGGAGCAAAAAAATTTTTTTTCTCAAATGTAATAACGGACGCTAGAATGTGATTCGGGGTGGAATTCCATGTCTAAAAATGTTATTATTAGCTGTTTTTAAAAATAGAGTGTTTTTGGTGCCCGAGGAAGAAAACGCGTGATGCCGCGGTCAGAAAAAAAGCTGCCGAGGAGCAAAAAATTTTTTTTCCACAAATGTAATAATGGATGCTAGAATGTGATTCGGGGTGGAATTCCATGTCTAAAAATGTTATTATTAGCTGTTTTTAAAAATCGAGTGTTTTTGCTGCCCGAGGAAGAAAACGCGTGATGCCGCGGTCAGAAAAAAAGCTGCCGAGGAGCAAAAAAATTTTTTTTTCTCAAATGTAATAATGGATGCTAGAATGTGATTCGGGGTGGAATTCCATGTCTAAAAATGTTATTATTAGCTGTTTTTAAAAATCGAGTGCTTTTGCTGCCCGAGGAAGAAAACGCGTGATGCCGCGGTCAGAAAAAAAGCTGCCCAGGAGCAAAAAAAAATTTTTTTTCTCAAATGTAATAACGGATGATAGAATGGTATTCGGGGTGGAATTCCATGTCTAAAAATATTATTATTAGCTGTTTTTAAAAATCGAGTGTTTTTGCTGCCCGAAGAAGAAAACGCGTGATGCCGCGGTCAGAAAAAAAGCTGCCGAGGAGCAAAAAATTTTTTTTTCTCAAATGTAATAACGGATGCTAGAATGTGATTCGGGGTGGAATTCCATGTCTAAAAATATTATTATTAGCTGTTTTTAAAAATAGAGTGTTTTTGGTGCCCGAGGAAGAAAACGCGTGATGCTGCGGTCAGAAAAAAAGCTGCCAAGGAGCAAAAAAATTTTTTTCCACAAATGTAATAACGGATGCTAGAATGTGATTTGGGGTGGAATTCCATGTCTAAAAATGTTATTATTAGCTGTTTTTAAAAATCGAGTGTTTTTGCTGCCCGAGGAAGAAAACGCGTGATGCCGCGGTCAGAAAAAAAGCTGCCGAGGAGCAAAAAAATTTTTTTCCACAAATGTAATAACGGATGCTAGAATGTGATTCGGGGTGGAATTCCATGTCTAAAAATGTTATTATTAGCTGTTTTTAAAAATAGAGTGTTTTTGGTGCCCGAGGAAGAAAACCCGTGATTCGGCGGTCAGAAAAAAAGCTGCCGAGGAGTAAAAATTTTTTTTTTTCTCAAATGTACTAATGGATGCTAGAATGTGATTCGGGGTGGAATTCCATGTCTAAAAATGTTATTATTAGCTGTTTTTAAAAATCGAGTGTTTTTGCTGCCCGAGGAAGAAAACGCGTGATGCCGCGGTCAGAAAAAAAGCTGCCCAGGAGCAAAAAAAAATTTTTTTTCTCAAATGTAATAACGGATGATAGAATGGTATTCGGGGTGGAATTCCATGTCTAAAAATCTTATTATTAGCTGTTTTTAAAAATCGAGTGTTTTTGGTCTCCGAGGAAGAAAACGCGTGATGCCGCGGTCAGAAAAAAAGCTGCCCAGGACCAAAAAAATTTTTTTTTCTCAAATGTACTAACGGATGCTAGAATGTGATTCGGGGTGGAATTCCATGTCTAAAAATTTTATTATTAGCTGTTTTTAAAAATCGAGTGTTTTTGGTGCCCGAGGAAGAAAACGCGTGATGCCGCGGTCAGAAAAAAAGCTGCCCAGGAGCAAAAAAATTATTTTCCTCAAATGTAATAACGGATGCTAGAATGTGATTTGGAGTAGAGTTCCATGTTTAAAAATATAATTATTAGCTGTTTTTAAAAATCGAGTGTTTTTGCTACCCGAGGAAGAAAACGCGTGATGCCGCGGTCAGAAAAAAAGCTGCCGAGGAGCAAAAAAAATTTTTTTTTCAATGTAATAACGGATGCTAGAATGTGATTCGGGGTGGAATTCCATGTCTAAAAATGATATTATTAGCTGTTTTTAAAAATCGAGTGTTTTTGGTGCCCGAGGAAGAAAACGCGTGATGCCGTGGTCAGAAATAAAGCTTTCCAGGAGCAAAAAATTTTTTTTCCTCAAATCTAATAACGGATGCTAGAATGTGATTCGGGGTGGAATTCCATTTCTAAAAATATTATTATTAGCTGTTTTTAAAAATCGAGTGTTTTTGTTGGCCGAGGAAGAAAACGCGTGATGCCGCGGTCAGAAAAAAAGCTGCCCAGGAGCAAAAAAATTTTTTTTTCTCAAATGTACTAACGGATGCTAGAATGTGATTCGGGGTGGAATTCTATGTCTAAAAATGTTATTATTAGCTGTTTTTAAAAATCGAGTGTTTTTTCTGCCTGAGGAAGAAAACGCGTGATGCCGCGGTCAGAAAAAAAGCTGCCCAGGAGCAAAAAATTTTTTTTTTCTCAAATGTAATAACGGATGCTAGAATGTGATTCGGGGTGGAATTCCATGTCTAAAAATGTTATTATTAGCTGTTTTTAAAAATCGAGTGTTTTTGGTGCCCGAGGAGGAAAACGCGTGATGCCGCGGTCAGACAAAAAGGTGCCCAGGAGCAAAAAAATTTTTTTCCTCAAATGTAATAACGCATGCTAGAATGTGATTCGGGGTGGAATTCCATGTCTAAAAATGTTATTATTAGCTGTTTTTAAAAATCGAGTGTTTTTGGAGCCCGAGGAAGGAAACGCGTGATGCCGCGGTCAGAAAAAAAGCTGCCGAGGAGCAAAAAATTTTTTTTTTCTCAAATGTACTAACGGATGCTAGAATGTGATTCGGGGTGGAATTCCATGTCTAAAAATGTTATTATTAGCTTTTTTTAAAAATCGAGTGTTTTTGCTGCCCGAGGAAGAAAACGCGTGATGCCGCGGTCAGAAAAAAAGCTGCCGAGGAGCAAAAAAATTTTTTTTCTCAAATGTACTAACGGATGCTAGAATGTGATTCGGGGTGGAATTCCATGTCTAAAAATGTTATTATTAGCTGTTTTTAAAAATAGAGTGTTTTTGCTGCCCGAGGAAGAAAACGCGTGATGCCGCGGTCAGAAAAAAAGCTGCCCAGGAGCAAAAAAATTTTTTTTTCTCAAATGTACTAACGGATGCTAGAATGTGATTCGGGGTGGAATTCTATGTCTAAAAATGTTATTATTAGCTGTTTTTAAAAATCGAGTGTTTTTTCTGCCTGAGGAAGAAAACGCGTGATGCCGCGGTCAGAAAAAAAGCTGCCCAGGAGCAAAAAATTTTTTTTTTCTCAAATGTAATAACGGATGCTAGAATGTGATTCGGGGTGGAATTCCATGTCTAAAAATGTTATTATTAGCTGTTTTTAAAAATCGAGTGTTTTTGGTGCCCGAGGAGGAAAACGCGTGATGCCGCGGTCAGACAAAAAGGTGCCCAGGAGCAAAAAAATTTTTTTCCTCAAATGTAATAACGCATGCTAGAATGTGATTCGGGGTGGAATTCCATGTCTAAAAATGTTATTATTAGCTGTTTTTAAAAATCGAGTGTTTTTGGAGCCCGAGGAAGGAAACGCGTGATGCCGCGGTCAGAAAAAAAGCTGCCGAGGAGCAAAAAATTTTTTTTTTCTCAAATGTACTAACGGATGCTAGAATGTGATTCGGGGTGGAATTCCATGTCTAAAAATGTTATTATTAGCTTTTTTTAAAAATCGAGTGTTTTTGCTGCCCGAGGAAGAAAACGCGTGATGCCGCGGTCAGAAAAAAAGCTGCCGAGGAGCAAAAAAATTTTTTTTCTCAAATGTACTAACGGATGCTAGAATGTGATTCGGGGTGGAATTCCATGTCTAAAAATGTTATTATTAGCTGTTTTTAAAAATAGAGTGTTTTTGGTGCCCGAGGAAGAAAACGCGTGATGCCGCGGTCAGAAAAAAAGCTGCCCAGGAGCAAAAAAAATTTTTTCCTCAAATGTAATAACGGATGCTAGAATGTGATTCGGGGTGGAGTTCCATGTTTAAAAATATAATTATTAGCTGTTTTTAAAAATCGAGTGTTTTTGCTACCCGAGGAAGAAAACGCGTGATGCCGCGGTCAGAAAAAAAGCTGCCGAGGAGCAAAAAATTTTTTTTTCTCAAATGTACTAACGGATGCTAGAATGTGATTTGGGGTGGAATTCCATGTCTAAAAATGTTATTATTAGCTGTTTTTAAAAATCGAGTGTTTTTGGTGCCCGAGGAAGAAAACGCGTGATGCCGCGGTCAGAAAAAAAGCTGCCCAGGAGCAAAAAAATTTTTTTCCTCAAATGTAATAACGGATGCTAGAATGTGATTTGAAGTGGAGTTCCATGTTTAAAAATATAATTATTAGCTGTTTTTAAAAATCGAGTGTTTTTGGTGCCCGAGGAAGAAAACGTGTGATGCCGCGGTCAGAAAAAAAGCTGCCCAGGAGCAAAAAATTTTTTCCTCAAATGTAATAACGGATGCTAGAATGTGATTCGGGGTGGAATTCCATGTCTAAAAATGTTATTATTAGCTGTTTTTAAAAATCGAGTGTTTTTGCTGCCTGAGGAAGAAAACGCATGATGCCGCGGTCAGAAAAAAAGCTGCCGAGGAGCAAAAAAATTTTTTTTTCTCAAATGTACTAACGGATGCTAGAATGTGATTCTGGGTGGAATTCCATGTCTAAAAATGTTATTATTAGCTGTTTTTAAAAATCGAGTGTTTTTGCTGCCTGAGGAAGAAAACGCGTGATGCCGCGGTCAGAAAAAAAGCTGCCCAGGAGCAAAAAAATTTTTTTTTCTCAAATGTAATAACGGATGCTAGAATGTGATTCGGGGTGGAATTTAATGTCTAAAAATGTTATTATTAGCTGTTTTTAAAAATCGAGTGTTTTTGGTGCCCGAGGAAGAAAACGTGTGATGCCGCGGTCAGAAAAAAAGCTGCCCAGGAGCAAAAAATTTTTTTTCCTCAAATGTAATAACGGATGCTAGAATGTGATTTGGAGTGGAGTTCCATGTTTAAAAATATAATTATTAGCTGTTTTTAAAAATCGAGTGTTTTTGCTACCCGAGGAAGAAAACGCGTGATGCCGCGGTCAGAAAAAAAGCTGCCGAGGAGCAAAAACTTTTTTTTTCTCAAATGTAATAACGGATGCTAGAATGTGATTCGGGGTGGAATTCCATGTCTAAAAATGATATTATTACCTGTTTTTAAAAATCGAGTGTTTTTGGTGGCCGAGGAAGAAAACGCGTGATGCCGCGGTCAGAAAAAAAGCTGCCCAGGAGCAAAAAATTTTTTTTCCTCAAATGTAATAACGGATGCTAGAATGTGATTCGGGGTGGAATTCCATGTCTAAAAATGTTATTATTAGCTGTTTTTAAAAATCGAGTGTTTTTGCTGCCCGAGGAAGAAAACGCGTGATGCCGCGGTCAGAAAAAAAGCTGCCCAGGAGCAAAAAAATTTTTTTTTCTCAAATGTAATAACGGATGCTAGAATGTGATTCGGGGTGGAATTCCATGTCTAAAAATGTTATTATTAGCTGTTGTTAAAAATCGAGTGTTTTTGGAGCCCGAGGAAGGAAACGCGTGATGCCGCGGTCAGAAAAAAAGCTGCCGAGGAGCAAAAAATTTTTTTTTTCTCAAATGTACTAACGGATGCTAGAATGTGATTCGGGGTGGAATTCCATGTCTAAAAATGTTATTATTAGCTGTTTTTAAAAATCGAGTGTTTTTGCTGCCCGAGGAAGAAAACGCGTGATGCCGCGGTCAGAAAAAAAGCTGCCCAGGAGCAAAAAAATTTTTTTTTCTCAAATGTAATAACGGATGCTAGAATGTGATTCGGGGTGGAATTCCATGTCTAAAAATGTTATTATTAGCTGTTGTTAAAAATCGAGTGTTTTTGGAGCCCGAGGAAGGAAACGCGTGATGCCGCGGTCAGAAAAAAAGCTGCCGAGGAGCAAAAAAATTTTTTTTTCTCAAATGTACTAACGGATGCTAGAATGTGATTCGGGGTGGAATTCCATGTCTAAAAATGTTATTATTAGCTGTTTTTAAAAATAGAGTGTTTTTGGTGCCCGAGGAAGAAAATGCGTGATGCCGCGGTCAGAAAAAAAGCTGCCCAGGAGCAAAAAAATTTTTTTCCTCAAATGTAATAACGGATGCTAGAATGTGATTCGGGGTGGAGTTCCATGTTTAAAAATATAATTATTAGCTGTTTTTAAAAATCGAGTGTTTTTGCTACCCGAGGAAGAAAACGCGTGATGCCGCGGTCAGAAAAAAAGCTGCCGAGGAGCAAAAAATTTTTTTTCTCAAATGTAATAACAGATGCTAGAATGTGATTCGGGGTGGAATTCCATGTCTAAAAATGTTATTATTAGCTGTTTTTAAAAATCGAGTGTTTTTTCTGCCTGAGGAAGAAAACGCGTGATGCCGCGGTCAGAAAAAAAGCTGCCCAGGAGCAAAAAATTTTTTTTTTCTCAAATGTAATAACGGATGCTAGAATGTGATTCGGGGTGGAATTCCATGTCTAAAAATGTTATTATTAGCTGTTTTTAAAAATCGAGTGTTTTTGGTGCCCGAGGAGGAAAACGCGTGATGCCGCGGTCAGACAAAAAGGTGCCCAGGAGCAAAAAAATTTTTTTCCTCAAATGTAATAACGCATGCTAGAATGTGATTCGGGGTGGAATTCCATGTCTAAAAATGTTATTATTAGCTGTTTTTAAAAATCGAGTGTTTTTGGAGCCCGAGGAAGGAAACGCGTGATGCCGCGGTCAGAAAAAAAGCTGCCGAGGAGCAAAAAATTTTTTTTTTCTCAAATGTACTAACGGATGCTAGAATGTGATTCGGGGTGGAATTCCATGTCTAAAAATGTTATTATTAGCTTTTTTTAAAAATCGAGTGTTTTTGCTGCCCGAGGAAGAAAACGCGTGATGCCGCGGTCAGAAAAAAAGCTGCCGAGGAGCAAAAAAATTTTTTTTCTCAAATGTACTAACGGATGCTAGAATGTGATTCGGGGTGGAATTCCATGTCTAAAAATGTTATTATTAGCTGTTTTTAAAAATAGAGTGTTTTTGGTGCCCGAGGAAGAAAACGCGTGATGCCGCGGTCAGAAAAAAAGCTGCCCAGGAGCAAAAAAAATTTTTTCCTCAAATGTAATAACGGATGCTAGAATGTGATTCGGGGTGGAGTTCCATGTTTAAAAATATAATTATTAGCTGTTTTTAAAAATCGAGTGTTTTTGCTACCCGAGGAAGAAAACGCGTGATGCCGCGGTCAGAAAAAAAGCTGCCGAGGAGCAAAAAATTTTTTTTTCTCAAATGTACTAACGGATGCTAGAATGTGATTTGGGGTGGAATTCCATGTCTAAAAATGTTATTATTAGCTGTTTTTAAAAATCGAGTGTTTTTGGAGCCCGAGGAAGGAAACGCGTGATGCCGCGGTCAGAAAAAAAGCTGCCCAGGAGCAAAAAATTTTTTTTCCTCAAATGTAATAACGGATGCTAGAATGTGATTCGGGGTGGAATTCCATGTCTAAAAATGTTATTATTAGCTGTTGTTAAAAATCGAGTGTTTTTGGTGCCCGAGGAAGAAAACGTGTGATGCCGCGGTCAGAAAAAAAGCTGCCCAGGAGCAAAAAATTTTTTTTCCTCAAATGTAATAACGGATGCTAGAATGTGATTTGAAGTGGAGTTCCATGTTTAAAAATATAATTATTAGCTGTTTTTAAAAATCGAGTGTTTTTGCTACCCGAGGAAGAAAACGCGTGATGCCGCGGTCAGAAAAAAAGCTGCCGAGGAGCAAAAAAAATTTTTTTTTCAATGTAATAACGGATGCTAGAATTTGATTCGGGGTGGAATTCCATGTCTAAAAATGTTATTATTAGCTGTTTTTAAAAATAGAGTGTTTTTGGTGCCCGAGGAAGAAAACGCGTGATGCCGCGGTCAGAAAAAAAGCTGCCCAGGAGGAAAAAATTTTTTTTCCTCAAATGTACTAACGGATGCTAGAATGTGATTCGGGGTGGAATTCCATGTCTAAAAATGTTATTATTAGCTGTTTTTAAAAATCGAGTGTTTTTGCTGCCTGAGGAAGAAAACGCATGATGCCGCGGTCAGAAAAAAAGCTGCCGAGGAGCAAAAAAATTTTTTTTTCTCAAATGTACTAACGGATGCTAGAATGTGATTCTGGGTGGAATTCCATGTCTAAAAATGTTATTATTAGCTGTTTTTAAAAATCGAGTGTTTTTGCTGCCTGAGGAAGAAAACGCGTGATGCCGCGGTCAGAAAAAAAGCTGCCCAGGAGCAAAAAAATTTTTTTTTCTCAAATGTAATAACGGATGCTAGAATGTGATTCGGGGTGGAATTTAATGTCTAAAAATGTTATTATTAGCTGTTTTTAAAAATCGAGTGTTTTTGGTGCCCGAGGAAGAAAACGTGTGATGCCGCGGTCAGAAAAAAAGCTGCCCAGGAGCAAAAAATTTTTTTTCCTCAAATGTAATAACGGATGCTAGAATGTGATTTGGAGTGGAGTTCCATGTTTAAAAATATAATTATTAGCTGTTTTTAAAAATCGAGTGTTTTTGCTACCCGAGGAAGAAAACGCGTGATGCCGCGGTCAGAAAAAAAGCTGCCGAGGAGCAAAAACTTTTTTTTTCTCAAATGTAATAACGGATGCTAGAATGTGATTCGGGGTGGAATTCCATGTCTAAAAATGATATTATTACCTGTTTTTAAAAATCGAGTGTTTTTGGTGGCCGAGGAAGAAAACGCGTGATGCCGCGGTCAGAAAAAAAGCTGCCCAGGAGCAAAAAATTTTTTTTCCTCAAATGTAATAACGGATGCTAGAATGTGATTCGGGGTGGAATTCCATGTCTAAAAATGTTATTATTAGCTGTTTTTAAAAATCGAGTGTTTTTGCTGCCCGAGGAAGAAAACGCGTGATGCCGCGGTCAGAAAAAAAGCTGCCCAGGAGCAAAAAAATTTTTTTTTCTCAAATGTAATAACGGATGCTAGAATGTGATTCGGGGTGGAATTCCATGTCTAAAAATGTTATTATTAGCTGTTGTTAAAAATCGAGTGTTTTTGGAGCCCGAGGAAGGAAACGCGTGATGCCGCGGTCAGAAAAAAAGCTGCCGAGGAGCAAAAAATTTTTTTTTTCTCAAATGTACTAACGGATGCTAGAATGTGATTCGGGGTGGAATTCCATGTCTAAAAATGTTATTATTAGCTGTTTTTAAAAATCGAGTGTTTTTGCTGCCCGAGGAAGAAAACGCGTGATGCCGCGGTCAGAAAAAAAGCTGCCCAGGAGCAAAAAAATTTTTTTTTTCTCAAATGTAATAACGGATGCTAGAATGTGATTCGGGGTGGAATTCCATGTCTAAAAATGTTATTATTAGCTGTTGTTAAAAATCGAGTGTTTTTGGAGCCCGAGGAAGGAAACGCGTGATGCCGCGGTCAGAAAAAAAGCTGCCCAGGAGCAAAAAATTTTTTTTCCTCAAATGTAATAACGGATGCTAGAATGTGATTCGGGGTGGAATTCCATGTCTAAAAATGTTATTATTAGCTGTTGTTAAAAATCGAGTGTTTTTGGTGCCCGAGGAAGAAAACGTGTGATGCCGCGGTCAGAAAAAAAGCTGCCCAGGAGCAAAAAATTTTTTTTCCTCAAATGTAATAACGGATGCTAGAATGTGATTTGAAGTGGAGTTCCATGTTTAAAAATATAATTATTAGCTGTTTTTAAAAATCGAGTGTTTTTGCTACACGAGGAAGAAAACGCGTGATGCCGCGGTCAGAAAAAAAGCTGCCGAGGAGCAAAAAAAATTTTTTTTTCAATGTAATAACGGATGCTAGAATTTGATTCGGGGTGGAATTCCATGTCTAAAAATGTTATTATTAGCTGTTTTTAAAAATAGAGTGTTTTTGGTGCCCGAGGAAGAAAACGCGTGATGCCGCGGTCAGAAAAAAAGCTGCCCAGGAGGAAAAAATTTTTTTTCCTCAAATGTACTAACGGA
Organism: Pituophis catenifer annectens; assembly: GCF_029215685.1. NCBI lineage: Eukaryota > Metazoa > Chordata > Lepidosauria > Squamata > Colubridae > Pituophis > Pituophis catenifer. The sequence continues at coordinate 13,261 of NW_027256984.1, read as the reverse complement.
TGCTAGAATGTGATTCGGGGTGGAATTCCATGTCTAAAAATGTTATTATTAGCTGTTTTTAAAAATCGAGTGTTTTTGCTGCCTGAGGAAGAAAACGCATGATGCCGCGGTCAGAAAAAAAGCTGCCGAGGAGCAAAAAAATTTTTTTTTCTCAAATGTACTAACGGATGCTAGAATGTGATTCTGGGTGGAATTCCATGTCTAAAAATGTTATTATTAGCTGTTTTTAAAAATCGAGTGTTTTTGCTGCCTGAGGAAGAAAACGCGTGATGCCGCGGTCAGAAAAAAAGCTGCCCAGGAGCAAAAAAATTTTTTTTTCTCAAATGTAATAACGGATGCTAGAATGTGATTCGGGGTGGAATTTAATGTCTAAAAATGTTATTATTAGCTGTTTTTAAAAATCGAGTGTTTTTGGTGCCCGAGGAAGAAAACGTGTGATGCCGCGGTCAGAAAAAAAGCTGCCCAGGAGCAAAAAATTTTTTTTCCTCAAATGTAATAACGGATGCTAGAATGTGATTTGGAGTGGAGTTCCATGTTTAAAAATATAATTATTAGCTGTTTTTAAAAATCGAGTGTTTTTGCTACCCGAGGAAGAAAACGCGTGATGCCGCGGTCAGAAAAAAAGCTGCCGAGGAGCAAAAACTTTTTTTTTCTCAAATGTAATAACGGATGCTAGAATGTGATTCGGGGTGGAATTCCATGTCTAAAAATGATATTATTACCTGTTTTTAAAAATCGAGTGTTTTTGGTGGCCGAGGAAGAAAACGCGTGATGCCGCGGTCAGAAAAAAAGCTGCCCAGGAGCAAAAAATTTTTTTTCCTCAAATGTAATAACGGATGCTAGAATGTGATTCGGGGTGGAATTCCATGTCTAAAAATGTTATTATTAGCTGTTTTTAAAAATCGAGTGTTTTTGCTGCCCGAGGAAGAAAACGCGTGATGCCGCGGTCAGAAAAAAAGCTGCCCAGGAGCAAAAAAAATTTTTTTTCTCAAATGTAATAACGGATGCTAGAATGTGATTCGGGGTGGAATTCCATGTCTAAAAATGTTATTATTAGCTGTTGTTAAAAATCGAGTGTTTTTGGAGCCCGAGGAAGGAAACGCGTGATGCCGCGGTCAGAAAAAAAGCTGCCGAGGAGCAAAAAATTTTTTTTTTCTCAAATGTACTAACGGATGCTAGAATGTGATTCGGGGTGGAATTCCATGTCTAAAAATGTTATTATTAGCTGTTTTTAAAAATCGAGTGTTTTTGCTGCCCGAGGAAGAAAACGCGTGATGCCGCGGTCAGAAAAAAAGCTGCCCAGGAGCAAAAAAATTTTTTTTTCTCAAATGTAATAACGGATGCTAGAATGTGATTCGGGGTGGAATTCCATGTCTAAAAATGTTATTATTAGCTGTTGTTAAAAATCGAGTGTTTTTGGAGCCCGAGGAAGGAAACGCGTGATGCCGCGGTCAGAAAAAAAGCTGCCGAGGAGCAAAAAAATTTTTTTTTCTCAAATGTACTAACGGATGCTAGAATGTGATTCGGGGTGGAATTCCATGTCTAAAAATGTTATTATTAGCTGTTTTTAAAAATAGAGTGTTTTTGGTGCCCGAGGAAGAAAATGCGTGATGCCGCGGTCAGAAAAAAAGCTGCCCAGGAGCAAAAAAATTTTTTTCCTCAAATGTAATAACGGATGCTAGAATGTGATTCGGGGTGGAGTTCCATGTTTAAAAATATAATTATTAGCTGTTTTTAAAAATCGAGTGTTTTTGCTACCCGAGGAAGAAAACGCGTGATGCCGCGGTCAGAAAAAAAGCTGCCGAGGAGCAAAAAATTTTTTTTCTCAAATGTAATAACAGATGCTAGAATGTGATTCGGGGTGGAATTCCATGTCTAAAAATGTTATTATTAGCTGTTTTTAAAAATCGAGTGTTTTTGCTGCCCGTTGAAGAAAACGCATGATGCCGCGGTCAGAAAAAAAGCTGCCGAGGAGCAAAAAAATTTTTTTTTCTCAAATGTACTAACGGATGCTAGAATGTGATTTGGGGTGGAATTCCATGTCTAAAAATGTTATTATTAGCTGTTTTTAAAAATCGAGTGTTTTTGGTGCCCGAGGAAGAAAACGCGTGATGCCGCGGTCAGAAAAAAAGCTGCCCAGGAGCAAAAAAATTTTTTTCCTCAAATGTAATAACGGATGCTAGAATGTGATTTGAAGTGGAGTTCCATGTTTAAAAATATAATTATTAGCTGTTTTTAAAAATCGAGTGTTTTTGCTACCCGAGGAAGAAAACGCGTGATGCCGCGGTCAGAAAAAAAGCTGCCGAGGAGCAAAAAAAATTTTTTTTTCAATGTAATAACGCATGCTAGAATGTGATTCGGGGTGGAATTCCATGTCTAAAAATGTTATTATTAGCTGTTTTTAAAAATCGAGTGTTTTTGGAGCCCGAGGAAGGAAACGCGTGATGCCGCGGTCAGAAAAAAAGCTGCCGAGGAGCAAAAAAATTTTTTTTTCTCAAATGTACTAACGGATGCTAGAATGTGATTCGGGGTGGAATTCCATGTCTAAAAATGTTATTATTAGCTGTTTTTAAAAATCGAGTGTTTTTGCTGCCTGAGGAAGAAAACGCGTGATGCCGCGGTCAGAAAAAAAGCTGCCGAGGAGCAAAAAAATTTTTTTTTCTCAAATGTACTAACGGATGGTAGAATGTGGTTCGGGGTGGAATTCCATGTCTAAAAATGTTATTATTAGCTGTTTTTAAAAATAGAGTGTTTTTGGTGCCCGAGGAAGAAAACGAGTGATGCCGCGGTCAGAAAAAAAGCTGCCGAGGAGCAAAAAAATTTTTTTTTCTCAAATGTACTAACGGATGCTAGAATGTGATTCTGGGTGGAATTCCATGTCTAAAAATGTTATTATTAGCTGTTTTTAAAAATCGAGTGTTTTTGCTGCCTGAGGAAGAAAACGCGTGATGCCGCGGTCAGAAAAAAAGCTGCCCAGGAGCAAAAAAATTTTTTTTTCTCAAATGTACTAACGGATGCTAGAATGTGATTCTGGGTGGAATTCCATGTCTAAAAATGTTATTATTAGCTGTTTTTAAAAATCGAGTGTTTTTGCTGCCTGAGGAAGAAAACGCGTGATGCCGCGGTCAGAAAAAAAGCTGCCCAGGAGCAAAAAAATTTTTTTTTCTCAAATGTAATAACGGATGCTAGAATGTGATTCGGGGTGGAATTTAATGTCTAAAAATGTTATTATTAGCTGTTTTTAAAAATCGAGTGTTTTTGGTGCCCGAGGAAGAAAACGTGTGATGCCGCGGTCAGAAAAAAAGCTGCCCAGGAGCAAAAAAATTTTTTTCCTCAAATGTAATAACGGATGCTAGAATGTGATTTGAAGTGGAGTTCCATGTTTAAAAATATAATTATTAGCTGTTTTTAAAAATCGAGTGTTTTTGGTGCCCGAGGAAGAAAACGTGTGATGCCGCGGTCAGAAAAAAAGCTGCCCAGGAGCAAAAAATTTTTTTTCCTCAAATGTAATAACGGATGCTAGAATGTGATTTGAAGTGGAGTTCCATGTTTAAAAATATAATTATTAGCTGTTTTTAAAAATCGAGTGTTTTTGCTACCCGAGGAAGAAAACGCGTGATGCCGCGGTCAGAAAAAAAGCTGCCGAGGAGCAAAAAATTTTTTTTTCTCAAATGTAATAACAGATGCTAGAATGTGATTCGGGGTGGAATTCCATGTCTAAAAATGTTATTATTAGCTGTTTTTAAAAATCGAGTGTTTTTGCTGCCCGTTGAAGAAAACGCATGATGCCGCGGTCAGAAAAAAAGCTGCCGAGGAGCAAAAAAATTTTTTTTTCTCAAATGTACTAACGGATGCTAGAATGTGATTTGGGCTGGAATTCCATGTCTAAAAATGTTATTATTAGCTGTTTTTAAAAATCGAGTGTTTTTGGTGCCCGAGGAAGAAAACGCGTGATGCCGCGGTCAGAAAAAAAGCTGCCCAGGAGCAAAAAAATTTTTTTCCTCAAATGTAATAACGGATGCTAGAATGTGATTTGAAGTGGAGTTCCATGTTTAAAAATATAATTATTAGCTGTTTTTAAAAATCGAGTGTTTTTGCTACCCGAGGAAGAAAACGCGTGATGCCGCGGTCAGATAAAAAGCTGCCGAGGAGCAAAAAAATTTTTTTTTTCAATGTAATAACGGATGCTAGAATTTGATTCGGGGTGGAATTCCATGTCTAAAAATGTTATTATTAGCTGTTTTTAAAAACCGAGTGTTTTTGGTGCCCGAGGAGGAAAACGCGTGATGCCGCAGTCAGAAAAAAAGCTGCCCAGGAGCAAAAATTTTTTTTCCCTCAAATGTAATAACGCATGCTAGAATGTGATTCGGGGTGGAATTCCATGTCTAAAAATGTTATTATTAGCTGTTTTTAAAAATCGAGTGTTTTTGGAGCCCGAGGAAGGAAACGCGTGATGCCGCGGTCAGAAAAAAAGCTGCCGAGGAGCAAAAAAATTTTTTTTTCTCAAATGTACTAACGGATGCTAGAATGTGATTCGGGGTGGAATTCCATGTCTAAAAATGTTATTATTAGCTGTTTTTAAAAATCGAGTGTTTTTGCTGCCTGAGGAAGAAAACGCGTGATGCCGCGGTCAGAAAAAAAGCTGCCGAGGAGCAAAAAAATTTTTTTTTCTCAAATGTAATAACGGATGCTAGAATGTGGTTCGGGGTGGAATTCCATGTCTAAAAATGTTATTATTAGCTGTTTTTAAAAATAGAGTGTTTTTGGTGCCCGAGGAAGAAAACGCGTGATGCCGCGGTCAGAAAAAAAGCTGCCTAGGAGGAAAAAATTTTTTTTCCTCAAATGTAATAACGGATGCTAGAATGTGATTCGGGGTGGAATTCCATGTCTAAAAATGTTATTATTAGCTGTTTTTAAAAATCGAGTGTTTTTTCTGCCCGTTGAAGAAAACGCATGATGCCGCGGTCAGAAAAAAAGCTGCCGAGGAGCAAAAAAATTTTTTCTTCTCAAATGTACTAACGGATGCTAGAATGTGATTCGGGGTGGAATTCCATGTCTAAAAATGTTATTATTAGCTGTTTTTAAAAATCGAGTGTTTTTGCTGCCTGAGGAAGAAAACGCATGATGCCGCGGTCAGAAAAAAAGCTGCCCAGGAGCAAAAAATTTTTTTTCCTCAAATGTACTAACGGATGCTAGAATGTGATTCTGGGTGGAATTCCATGTCTAAAAATGTTATTATTAGCTGTTTTTAAAAATCGAGTGTTTTTGCTGCCTGAGGAAGAAAACGCATGATGCCGCGGTCAGAAAAAAAGCTGCCCAGGAGCAAAAAAATTTTTTTTTCTCAAATGTAATAACGGATGCTAGAATGTGATTCGGGGTGGAATTCCATGTCTAAAAATGTTATTATTAGCTGTTTTTAAAAATCGAGTGTTTTTGGTGCCCGAGGAAGAAAACGCGTGATGCCGCGGTCAGAAAAAAAGCTGCCCAGGAGCAAAAAATTTTTTTTCCTCAAATGTAATAACGGATGCTAGAATGTGATTTGAAGTGGAGTTCCATGTTTAAAAATATAATTATTAGCTGTTTTTAAAAATCGAGTGTTTTTGCTACCCGAGGAAGAAAAGGCGTGATGCCGCGGTCAGAAAAAAAGCTGCCGAGGAGCAAAAAAATTTTTTTTCTCAAATGTAATAACGGATGCTAGAATGTGATTCGGGGTGGAATTCCATGTCTAAAAATGTTATTATTAGCTGTTTTTAAAAATCGAGTGTTTTTGGTGCCCGAGGAAGAAAACGCGTGATGCCGCGGTCAGAAAAAAAGCTGCCCAGGAGCAAAAAATTTTTTTTCCTCAAATGTAATAACGGATGCTAGAATGTGATTTGAAGTGGAGTTCCATGTTTAAAAATATAATTATTAGCTGTTTTTAAAAATCGAGTGTTTTTGCTACCCGAGGAAGAAAAGGCGTGATACCGCGGTCAGAAAAAAAGCTGCCGAGGAGCAAAAAATTTTTTTTTCTCAAATGTAATAACGGATGCTAGAATGTGATTCGGGGTGGAATTCCATGTCTAAAAATGTTATTATTACCTGTTTTTAAAAATCGAGTGTTTTTGCTGCCCGAGGAAGAAAACGCGTGATGCCGCGGTCAGAAAAAAAGCTGCCTAGGAGGAAAAAAATTTTTTTCCTCAAATGTAATAACGGATGCTAGAATGTGATTCGGGGTGGAATTCCATGTCTAAAAATGTTATTATTAGCTGTTTTTAAAAATCGAGTGTTTTTTCTGCCCGTTGAAGAAAACGCATGATGCCGCGGTCAGAAAAAAAGCTGCCGAGGAGCAAAAAAATTTTTTCTTCTCAAATGTACTAACGGATGCTAGAATGTGATTCGGGGTGGAATTCCATGTCTAAAAATGTTATTATTAGCTGTTTTTAAAAATCGAGTGTTTTTGCTGCCTGAGGAAGAAAACGCATGATGCCGCGGTCAGAAAAAAAGCTGCCCAGGAGCAAAAAATTTTTTTTCCTCAAATGTACTAACGGATGCTAGAATGTGATTCTGGGTGGAATTCCATGTCTAAAAATGTTATTATTAGCTGTTTTTAAAAATCGAGTGTTTTTGCTGCCTGAGGAAGAAAACGCGTGATGCCGCGGTCAGAAAAAAAGCTGCCCAGGAGCAAAAAAATTTTTTTTTCTCAAATGTACTAACGGATGCTAGAATGTGATTCGGGGTGGAATTCCATGTCTAAAAATGTTATTATTAGCTGTTTTTAAAAATCGAGTGTTTTTGCTGCCTGAGGAAGAAAACGCGTGATGCCGCGGTCAGAAAAAAAGCTGCCCAGGAGCAAAAAAAATTTTTTTTCTCAAATGTAATAACGGATGCTAGAATGTGATTCGGGGTGGAATTCCATGTCTAAAAATGTTATTATTAGCTGTTTTTAAAAATCGAGTGTTTTTGGTGCCCGAGGAAGAAAACGCGTGATGCCGCGGTCAGAAAAAAAGCTGCCCAGGAGCAAAAAATTTTTTTTCCTCAAATGTAATAACGGATGCTAGAATGTGATTTGAAGTGGAGTTCCATGTTTAAAAATATAATTATTAGCTGTTTTTAAAAATCGAGTGTTTTTGCTACCCGAGGAAGAAAAGGCGTGATGCCGCGGTCAGAAAAAAAGCTGCCGAGGAGCAAAAAATTTTTTTTTCTCAAATGTAATAACGGATGCTAGAATGTGATTCGGGGTGGAATTCCATGTCTAAAAATGTTATTATTACCTGTTTTTAAAAATCGAGTGTTTTTGCTGCCCGAGGAAGAAAACGCGTGATGCCGCGGTCAGAAAAAAAGCTGCCCAGGAGCAAAAAAATTTTTTTTTCTCAAATGTAATAACGGATGCTAGAATGTGATTCGGGGTGGAATTCCATGTCTAAAAATGTTATTATTAGCTGTTTTTAAAAATCGAGTGTTTTTGGTGCCCGAGGAAGAAAACGCGTGATGCCGCGGTCAGAAAAAAAGCTGCCCAGGAGCAAAAAAATTATTTTCCTCAAATGTAATAACGGATGCTAGAATGTGATTTGGAGTGGAGTTCAATGTCTAAAAATGTTATTATTACCTGTTTTTAAAAATCGAGTGTTTTTGCTGCCCGAGGAAGAAAACGCGTGATGCCGCCGTCAGAAAAAAAGCTGCCCAGGAGCAAAAAAATTTTTTTTTCTCAAATGTACTAACGGATGCTAGAATGTGATTCGGGGTGGAATTCCATGTCTAAAAATGTTATTATTAGCTGTTTTTGAAAATCGAGTGTTTTTGCTGCCTGAGGAAGAAAACGCGTGATGCCGCGGTCAGAAAAAAAGCTGCACAGGAGCAAAAAAATTTTTTTTTCTCAAATGTAATAACGGATGCTAGAATGTGATTCGGGGTGGAATTCCATGTCTAAAAATGTTATTATTAGCTGTTTTTAAAAATCGAGTGTTTTTGGTGCCCGAGGAAGAAAACGCGTGATGCCGCGGTCAGAAAAAAAGCTGCCCAGAAGCAAAAAAATTATTTTCCTCAAATGTAATAACGGATGCTAGAATGTGATTTGGAGTGGAGTTCCATGTTTAAAAATATAATTATTAGCTGTTTTTAAAAATCGAGTGTTTTTGGTGGCCGAGGAAGAAAACGCGTGATGCCGCGGTCCGAAAAAAAGCTGCCCAGGAGCAAAAAAATTTTTTTTTCTCAAATGTAATAACGGATGCTAGAATGTGATTCGGGGTGGAATTCCATGTCTAAAAATGTTATTATTAGCTGTTTTTAAAAATCGAGTGTTTTTGCTGCCCGAGGAAGAAAACGCGTGATGCCGCGGTCAGAAAAAAAGCTGCCGAGGAGCAAAAAAATTTTTTTTTCTCAAATGTACTAACGGATGCTAGAATGTGATTCGGGGTGGAATTCCATGTCTAAAAATGTTATTATTAGCTGTTTTTAAAAATAGAGTGTTTTTGGTGCCCGAGGAAGAAAACGCGTGATGCCGCGGTCAGAAAAAAAGCTGCCCAGGAGCAAAAAAATTTTTTTCCTCAAATGTAATAACGGATGCTAGAATGTGATTCGGGGTGGAGTTCCATGTTTAAAAATATAATTATTAGCTGTTTTTAAAAATCGAGTGTTTTTGCTACCCGAGGAAGAAAACGCGTGATGCCGCGGTCAGAAAAAAAGCTGCCGAGGAGCAAAAAATTTTTTTTCTCAAATGTAATAACAGATGCTAGAATGTGATTCGGGGTGGAATTCCATGTCTAAAAATGTTATTATTAGCTGTTTTTAAAAATCGAGTGTTTTTGCTGCCCGTTGAAGAAAACGCATGATGCCGCGGTCAGAAAAAAAGCTGCCGAGGAGCAAAAAAATTTTATTTTCTCAAATGTACTAACGGATGCTAGAATGTGATTTGGGGTGGAATTCCATGTCTAAAAATGTTATTATTAGCTGTTTTTAAAAATCGAGTGTTTTTGGTGCCCGAGGAAGAAAACGCGTGATGCCGCGGTCAGAAAAAAAGCTGCCCAGGAGCAAAAAAATTTTTTTCCTCAAATGTAATAACGGATGCTAGAATGTGATTTGAAGTGGAGTTCCATGTTTAAAAATATAATTATTAGCTGTTTTTAAAAATCGAGTGTTTTTGCTACCCGAGGAAGAAAACGCGTGATGCCGCGGTCAGAAAAAAAGCTGCCGAGGAGCAAAAAAAATTTTTTTTCAATGTAATAACGGATGCTAGAATTTGATTCGGGGTGGAATTCCATGTCTAAAAATGTTATTATTAGCTGTTTTTAAAAACCGAGTGTTTTTGGTGCCCGAGGAGGAAAACGCGTGATGCCGCAGTCAGAAAAAAAGCTGCCCAGGAGCAAAAAATTTTTTTCCCTCAAATGTAATAACGCATGCTAGAATGTGATTCGGGGTGGAATTCCATGTCTAAAAATGTTATTATTAGCTGTTTTTAAAAATCGAGTGTTTTTGGTGCCCGAGGAAGAAAACGCGTGATGCCGCGGTCAGAAAAAAAGCTGCCCAGGAGCAAAAAAATTATTTTCCTCAAATGTAATAACGGATGCTAGAATGTGATTTGGAGTGGAGTTCCATGTTTAAAAATATAATTATTAGCTGTTTTTAAAAATCGAGTGTTTTTGGTGGCCGAGGAAGAAAACGCGTGATGCCGCGGTCCGAAAAAAAGCTGCCCAGGAGCAAAAAAATTTTTTTTTCTCAAATGTAATAACGGATGCTAGAATGTGATTCGGGGTGGAATTCCATGTCTAAAAATGTTATTATTAGCTGTTTTTAAAAATCGAGTGTTTTTGCTGCCCGAGGAAGAAAACGCGTGATGCCGCGGTCAGAAAAAAAGCTGCCGAGGAGCAAAAAAATTTTTTTTTCTCAAATGTACTAACGGATGCTAGAATGTGATTCGGGGTGGAATTCCATGTCTAAAAATGTTATTATTAGCTGTTTTTAAAAATCGAGTGTTTTTGGTGCCCGAGGAGGAAAACGCGTGATGCCGCGGTCAGAAAAAAAGCTGCCCAGGAGCAAAAAAATTTTTTTCCTCAAATGTAATAACGGATGCTAGAATGTGATTCGGGGTGGAGTTCCATGTTTAAAAATATAATTATTAGCTGTTTTTAAAAATCGAGTGTTTTTGCTACCCGAGGAAGAAAACGCGTGATGCCGCGGTCAGAAAAAAAGCTGCCGAGGAGCAAAAAATTTTTTTTCTCAAATGTAATAACAGATGCTAGAATGTGATTCGGGGTGGAATTCCATGTCTAAAAATGTTATTATTAGCTGTTTTTAAAAATCGAGTGTTTTTGCTGCCCGTTGAAGAAAACGCATGATGCCGCGGTCAGAAAAAAAGCTGCCGAGGAGCAAAAAAATTTTTTTTTCTCAAATGTACTAACGGATGCTAGAATGTGATTTGGGGTGGAATTCCATGTCTAAAAATGTTATTATTAGCTGTTTTTAAAAATCGAGTGTTTTTGGTGCCCGAGGAAGAAAACGCGTGATGCCGCGGTCAGAAAAAAAGCTGCCCAGGAGCAAAAAAATTATTTTCCTCAAATGTAATAACGGATGCTAGAATGTGATTTGAAGTGGAGTTCCATGTTTAAAAATATAATTATTAGCTGTTTTTAAAAATCGAGTGTTTTTGCTACCCGAGGAAGAAAACGCGTGATGCCGCGGTCAGAAAAAAAGCTGCCGAGGAGCAAAAAAAATTTTTTTTTCAATGTAATAACGGATGCTAGAATTTGATTCGGGGTGGAATTCCATGTCTAAAAATGTTATTATTAGCTGTTTTTAAAAACCGAGTGTTTTTGGTGCCCGAGGAGGAAAACGCGTGATGCCGCAGTCAGAAAAAAAGCTGCCCAGGAGCAAAAAATTTTTTTCCCTCAAATGTAATAACGCATGCTAGAATGTGATTCGGGGTGGAATTCCATGTCTAAAAATGTTATTATTAGCTGTTTTTAAAAATCGAGTGTTTTTGGTGCCCGAGGAAGAAAACGCGTGATGCCGCGGTCAGAAAAAAAGCTGCCCAGGAGCAAAAAAATTATTTTCCTCAAATGTAATAACGGATGCTAGAATGTGATTTGGAGTGGAGTTCCATGTTTAAAAATATAATTATTAGCTGTTTTTAAAAATCGAGTGTTTTTGGTGGCCGAGGAAGAAAACGCGTGATGCCGCGGTCCGAAAAAAAGCTGCCCAGGAGCAAAAAAATTTTTTTTTCTCAAATGTAATAACGGATGCTAGAATGTGATTCGGGGTGGAATTCCATGTCTAAAAATGTTATTATTAGCTGTTTTTAAAAATCGAGTGTTTTTGCTGCCCGAGGAAGAAAACGCGTGATGCCGCGGTCAGAAAAAAAGCTGCCGAGGAGCAAAAAAATTTTTTTTTCTCAAATGTACTAACGGATGCTAGAATGTGATTCGGGGTGGAATTCCATGTCTAAAAATGTTATTATTAGCTGTTTTTAAAAATCGAGTGTTTTTGGTGCCCGAGGAGGAAAACGCGTGATGCCGCGGTCAGAAAAAAAGCTGCCCAGGAGCAAAAAAATTTTTTTCCTCAAATGTAATAACGGATGCTAGAATGTGATTCGGGGTGGAGTTCCATGTTTAAAAATATAATTATTAGCTGTTTTTAAAAATCGAGTGTTTTTGCTACCCGAGGAAGAAAACGCGTGATGCCGCGGTCAGAAAAAAAGCTGCCGAGGAGCAAAAAATTTTTTTTCTCAAATGTAATAACAGATGCTAGAATGTGATTCGGGGTGGAATTCCATGTCTAAAAATGTTATTATTAGCTGTTTTTAAAAATCGAGTGTTTTTGCTGCCCGTTGAAGAAAACGCATGATGCCGCGGTCAGAAAAAAAAGCTGCCGAGGAGCAAAAAAATTTTTTTTTCTCAAATGTACTAACGGATGCTAGAATGTGATTTGGGGTGGAATTCCATGTCTAAAAATGTTATTATTAGCTGTTTTTAAAAATCGAGTGTTTTTGGTGCCCGAGGAAGAAAACGCGTGATGCCGCGGTCAGAAAAAAAGCTGCCCAGGAGCAAAAAAATTATTTTCCTCAAATGTAATAACGGATGCTAGAATGTGATTTGAAGTGGAGTTCCATGTTTAAAAATATAATTATTAGCTGTTTTTAAAAATCGAGTGTTTTTGCTACCCGAGGAAGAAAACGCGTGATGCCGCGGTCAGAAAAAAAGCTGCCGAGGAGCAAAAAAAATTTTTTTTTCAATGTAATAACGGATGCTAGAATTTGATTCGGGGTGGAATTCCATGTCTAAAAATGTTATTATTAGCTGTTTTTAAAAACCGAGTGTTTTTGGTGCCCGAGGAGGAAAACGCGTGATGCCGCAGTCAGAAAAAAAGCTGCCCAGGAGCAAAAAATTTTTTTCCCTCAAATGTAATAACGCATGCTAGAATGTGATTCGGGGTGGAATTCCATGTCTAAAAATGTTATTATTAGCTGTTTTTAAAAATCGAGTGTTTTTGGTGCCCGAGGAAGAAAACGCGTGATGCCGCGGTCAGAAAAAAAGCTGCCCAGGAGCAAAAAAATTATTTTCCTCAAATGTAATAACGGATGCTAGAATGTGATTTGGAGTGGAGTTCCATGTTTAAAAATATAATTATTAGCTGTTTTTAAAAATCGAGTGTTTTTGGTGGCCGAGGAAGAAAACGCGTGATGCCGCGGTCCGAAAAAAAGCTGCCCAGGAGCAAAAAAATTTTTTTTTCTCAAATGTAATAACGGATGCTAGAATGTGATTCGGGGTGGAATTCCATGTCTAAAAATGTTATTATTAGCTGTTTTTAAAAATCGAGTGTTTTTGCTGCCCGAGGAAGAAAACGCGTGATGCCGCGGTCAGAAAAAAAGCTGCCGAGGAGCAAAAAAATTTTTTTTTCTCAAATGTACTAACGGATGCTAGAATGTGATTCGGGGTGGAATTCCATGTCTAAAAATGTTATTATTAGCTGTTTTTAAAAATCGAGTGTTTTTGGTGCCCGAGGAGGAAAACGCGTGATGCCGCGGTCAGAAAAAAAGCTGCCCAGGAGCAAAAAAATTTTTTTCCTCAAATGTAATAACGGATGCTAGAATGTGATTCGGGGTGGAGTTCCATGTTTAAAAATATAATTATTAGCTGTTTTTAAAAATCGAGTGTTTTTGCTACCCGAGGAAGAAAACGCGTGATGCCGCGGTCAGAAAAAAAGCTGCCGAGGAGCAAAAAATTTTTTTTCTCAAATGTAATAACAGATGCTAGAATGTGATTCGGGGTGGAATTCCATGTCTAAAAATGTT
>NW_027256983.1:0-110701 GCF_029215685.1 Pituophis catenifer annectens | reverse complement strand
GTGCATATTCTTTCTAGCCAGGTTTTACCTACGTAAACTAAGTTGTTCTACAGCCCTGGTTCTGTGAAATCTCATTCACAAGTTTCTGGGCCTTTTTTCTGCTGACAAACTGCAACTCTGTGTTGCTCTCTGGGAGACTCAGATAGCTATTTCCTGCCTTTTAAGGCATCATCAGTGAGCCACACCCACTTCTCAGATATCCTCCCTGTAAAGGTACAATGTGTCTTTTTCTTTTTCGTAGGCTTTTATGTGCATATTCTTTCTAGCCAGGTTTTACCTACGTAAGCTAAGTTGTTCTACAGCCCTGGTTCTGTGAAATCTCATTCACAAGTTTCTGGGCCTTTTTTCTGCTGACAAACTGCAACTCTGTGTTGCTCTCTGGGAGACTCAGATAGCTATTTCTGCCTTTTAAGGCATCATCAGTGAGCCACACCCACTTCTCAGATATCCTCCCTGTAAAGGTACAATGTGTCTTTTTCTTTTTCGTAGGCTTTTATGTGCATATTCTTTCTAGCCAGGTTTTACCTACGTAAACTAAGTTGTTCTACAGCCCTGGTTCTGTGAAATCTCATTCACAAGTTTCTGGGCCTTTTTTCTGCTGACAAACTGCAACTCTGTGTTGCTCTCTGGGAGACTCAGATAGCCTATTTCTGCCTTTTAAGGGCATCATCAGTGAGCCACACCCACTTCTCAGATATCCTCCCTGTAAAGGTACAATGTGTCTTTTCTTTTTCGTAGGCTTTTATGTGCATATTCTTTCTAGCCAGGTTTTACCTACGTAAACTAAGTTGTTCTACAGCCCTGGTTCTGTGAAAATCTCATTCACAAGTTTCTGGGCCTTTTTTCTGCTGACAAACTGCAACTCTGTGTTGCTCTCTGGGAGACTCAGATAGCTATTTCTGCCTTTTAAGGCATCATCAGTGAGCCACACCCACTTCTCAGATATCCTCCCTGTAAAGGTACAATGTGTCTTTTTCTTTTTCGTAGGCTTTTATGTGCATATTCTTTCTAGCCAGGTTTTACCTACGTAAACTAAATTGTTCTACAGCCCTGGTTCTTGTGAAATCTCATTCACAAGTTTCTGGGCCTTTTTTCTGCTGACAAACTGCAACTCTGTGTTGCTCTCTGGGAGACTCAGATAGGTATTTCTGCCTTTTAAGGCATCATCAGTGAGCCACACCCACTTCTCAGATATCCTCCCTGTAAAGGTACAATATGTCCTTTTCTTTTTCGTAGGCTTTTATGTGCATATTCTTTCTAGCCAGGTTTTACCTACGTAAACTAAGTTGTTCTACATCCCTGGTTCTGTGAAATCTCATTCACAAGTTTCTGGGCCTTTTTTCTGCTGACAAACTGCAACTCTGTGTTGCTCTCTGGGAGACTCAGATAGCTATTTCTGCCTTTTAAGGCATCATCAGTGAGCCACACCCACTTCTCAGATATCCTCCCTGTAAAGGTACAATGTGTCTTTTTCTTTTTCGTAGGCTTTTATGTGCATATTCTTTCTAGCCAGGTTTTACCTACGTAAGCTAAGTTGTTCTACAGCCCTGGTTCTGTGAAATCTCATTCACAAGATTCTGGGCCTTTTTTCTGCTGACAAACTGCAACTCTGTGTTGCTCTCTGGGAGACTCAGATAGCTATTTCTGCCTTTTAAGGCATCATCAGTGAGCCACACCCACTTCTCAGATATCCTCCCTGTAAAGGTACAATGTGTCTTTTTCTTTTTCGTAGGCTTTTATGTGCATAATTCTTTCTAGCCAGGTTTTACCTACGTAAACTAAGTTGTTCTACAGCCCTGGTTCTGTGAAATCTCATTCACAAGTTTCTGGGCCTTTTTTCTGCTGACAAACTGCAACTCTGTGTTGCTCTCTGGGAGACTCAGATAGCTATTTCTGCCTTTTAAGGCATCATCAGTGAGCCACACCCACTTCTCAGAATATCCTCCCTGTAAAGGTACAATGTGTCTTTTTCTTTTTCGTAGGCTTTTATGTGCATATTCTTTCTAGCCAGGTTTTACCTACGTAAACTAAGTTGTTCTACATCCCTGGTTCTGTGAAATCTCATTCACAAGTTTCTGGGCCTTTTTTCTGCTGACAAAACTGCAACTCTGTGTTGCTCTCTGGGAGACTCAGATAGCTATTTCTGCCTTTTAAGGCATCATCAGTGAGCCACACCACTTCTCAGATATCCTCCCTGTAAAGGTACAATATGTCCTTTTCTTTTTCGTAGGCTTTTATGTGCATATTCTTTCTAGCCAGGTTTTTACCTACGTAAACTAAGTTGTTCTACATCCCTGGTTCTGTGAAATCTCATTCACAAGTTTCTGGGCCTTTTTTCTGCTGACAAACTGCAACTCTGTGTTGCTCTCTGGGAGACTCAGATAGCTATTTCTGCCTTTTAAGGCATCATCAGTGAGCCACACCCACTTCTCAGATATCCTCCCTGTAAAGGTACAATGTGTCTTTTTCTTTTTCGTAGGCTTTTATGTGCATATTCTTTCTAGCCAGGTTTTACCTACGTAAACTAAATTGTTCTACAGCCCTGGTTCTGTGAAATCTCATTCACAAGTTTCTGGGCCTTTTTTCTGCTGACAAACTGCAACTCTGTGTTGCTCTCTGGGAGACTCAGATAGTTATTTCTGCCTTTTAAGGCATCATCAGTGAGCCACACCCACTTCTCAGATATCCTCCCTGTAAAGGTACAATGTGTCTTTTTCTTTTTCGTAGGCTTTTATGTGCATATTCTTTCTAGCCAGGTTTTACCTACGTAAGCTAAGTTGTTCTACAGCCCTGGTTCTGTGAAATCTCATTCACAAGTTTCTGGGCCTTTTTTCTGCTGACAAACTGCAACTCTGTGTTGCTCTCTGGGAGACTCAGATAGCTATTTCTGCCTTTTAAGGGCATCATCAGTGAGCCACACCCACTTCTCAGATATCCTCCCTGTAAAGGTACAATATGTCCTTTTTCTTTTTCGTAGGCTTTTATGTGCATATTCTTTCTAGCCAGGTTTTACCTACGTAAACTAAGTTGTTTCTACATCCCTGGTTCTGTGAAATCTCATTCACAAGTTTCTGGGCCCTTTTTTCTGCTGACAAACTGCAACTCTGTGTTGCTCTCTGGGAGACTCAGATAGCTATTTCTGCCTTTTAAGGCATCATCAGTGAGCCACACCCACTTCTCAGATATCCTCCCTGTAAAGGTACAATGTGTCCTTTTTCTTTTTCGTAGGCTTTTATGTGCATATTCTTTCTAGCCAGTTTTTTACCTACGTAAGCTAAGTTGTTCTACAGCCCTGGTTCTGTGAAATCTCATTCACAAGATTCTGGGCCTTTTTTCTGCTGACAAACTGCAACTCTGTGTTGCTCTCTGGGAGGACTCAGATAGCTATTTCTGCCTTTTAAGGCATCATCAGTGAGCCACACACCCACTTCTCAGATATCCTCCCTGTAAAGGTACAATGTGTCCTTTTTCTTTTTCGTAGGCTTTTATGTGCATATTCTTTCTAGCCAGGTTTTACCTACGTAAACTAAATTGTTCTACAGCCCTGGTTCTGTGAAATCTCATTCACAAGTTTCTGGGCCTTTTTTCTGCTGACAAACTGCAACTCTGTGTTGCTCTCTGGGAGACTCAGATAGCTATTTCTGCCTTTTTTAAGGCATCATCAGTGAGCCACACCCACTTCTCAGATATCCTCCCTGTAAAGGTACAATGTGTCTTTTTCTTTTTCGTAGGCTTTTATGTGCATATTCTTTCTAGCCAGGTTTTACCTACGTAAACTAAGTTGTTCTACAGCCCTGGTTCTGTGAAATCTCATTCACAAGTTTCTGGGCCCTTTTTCTGCTGACAAACTGCAACTCTGTGTTGCTCTCTGGGAGACTCAGATAGCTATTTCTGCCTTTTAAGGCATCATCAGTGAGCCACACCCACTTCTCAGATATCC
The DNA here is from genome assembly GCF_029215685.1 of Pituophis catenifer annectens. Taxonomy (NCBI): domain Eukaryota; kingdom Metazoa; phylum Chordata; class Lepidosauria; order Squamata; family Colubridae; genus Pituophis; species Pituophis catenifer. The sequence goes on along the minus strand of NW_027256983.1, from coordinate 106,761 downwards.
TCCCCTGTAAAGGTACAATGTGTCTTTTTCTTTTTCGTAGGCTTTTATGTGCATATTCTTTCTAGCCAGGTTTTACCTACGTAAACTAAATTGTTCTACAGCCCTGGTTCTGTGAAATCTCATTCACAAGTTTCTGGGCCTTTTTTCTGCTGACAAACTGCAACTCTGTGTTGCTCTCTGGGAGACTCAGATAGCTATTTCTGCCTTTTAAGGCATCATCAGTGAGCCACACCCACTTCTCAGATATCCTCCCTGTAAAGGTACAATATGTCCTTTTCCTTTTTCGTAGGCTTTTATGTGCATATTCTTTCTAGCCAGGTTTTACCTACGTAAACTAAGTTGTTCTACATCCTGGTTCTGTGAAATCTCATTCACAAGTTTCTGGGCCTTTTTTCTGCTGACAAACTGCAACTCTGTGTTGCTCTCTGGGAGACTCGGATAGCTATTTCTGCCTTTTAAGGCATCATCAGTGAGCCACACCCACTTCTCAGATATCCTCCCTGTAAAGGTACAATGTGTCTTTTTCTTTTTCGTAGGCTTTTATGTGCATATTCTTTCTAGCCAGGTTTTACCTACGTAAGCTAAGTTGTTCTACAGCCCTGGTTCTGTGAAATCTCATTCACAAGATTCTGGGCCTTTTTTCTGCTGACAAACTGCAACTCTGTGTTGCTCTCTGGGAGACTCAGATAGCTATTTCTGCCTTTTAAGGCATCATCAGTGAGCCCACACCCACTTCTCAGATATCCTCCCTGTAAAGGTACAATGTGTCTTTTTCTTTTTCGTAGGCTTTTATGTGCATATTCTTTCTAGCCAGGTTGTACCTACGTAAACTAAGTTGTTCTACAGCCCTGGTTCTGTGAAATCTCATTCACAAGTTTCTGGCCTTTTTTCTGCTGACAAACTGCAACTCTGTGTTGCTCTCCTGGGAGACTCAGATAGCTATTTCTGCCTTTTAAGGCATCATCAGTGAGCCACACCCACTTCTCAGATATCCTCCCTGTAAAGGTACAATGTGTCTTTTTCTTTTTCGTAGGCTTTTATGTGCATATTCTTTCTAGCCAGGTTTTACCTACGTAAACTAAGTTGTTCTACATCCCTGGTTCTGTGAAATCTCATTCACAAGTTTCTGGGCCTTTTTTCTGCTGACAAACTGCAACTCTGTGTTGCTCTCTGGGAGACTCAGATAGCTATTTCTGCCTTTTAAGGCATCATCAGTGAGCCACACCCACTTCTCAGATATCCCTCCCTGTAAAGGTACAATATGTCCTTTTCTTTTTCGTAGGCTTTTATGTGCATATTCTTTCTAGCCAGGTTTTACCTACGTAAACTAAGTTGTTCTACATCCCTGGTTCTGTGAAATCTCATTCACAAGTTTCTGGCCTTTTTTCTGCTGACAAACTGCAACTCTGTGTTGCTCTCTGGGAGACTCAGATAGCTATTTCTGCCTTTTAAGGCATCATCAGTGAGCCACACCCACTTCTCAGATATCCTCCCTGTAAAGGTACAATGTGTCTTTTTCTTTTTCGTAGGCTTTTATGTGCATTTCTTTCTAGCCAGGTTTTACCTACGTAAACTAAATTGTTCTACAGCCCTGGTTCTGTGAAATCTCATTCACAAGTTTCTGGGCCTTTTTTCTGCTGACAAACTGCAACTCTGTGTTGCTCTCTGGGAGACTCAGATAGTTATTTCTGCTTTTAAGGCATCATCAGTGAGCCACACCCACTTCTCAGATATCCTCCCTGTAAAGGTACAATGTGTCTTTTTCTTTTTCGTAGGCTTTTATGTGCATATTCTTTCTAGCCAGGTTTTACCTACGTAAGCTAAGTTGTTCTACAGCCCTGGTTCTGTGAAATCTCATTCACAAGTTTCTGGGCCTTTTTTCTGCTGACAAACTGCAACTCTGTGTTGCTCTCTGGGAGACTCAGATAGCTATTTCTGCCTTTTAAGCATCATCAGTGAGCCACACCCACTTCTCAGATATCCTCCCTGTAAAGGTACAATATGTCCTTTTCTTTTTCGTAGGCTTTTATGTGCATATTCTTTCTAGCCAGGTTTTTACCTACGTAAACTAAGTTGTTCTACATCCCTGGTTCTGTGAAATCTCATTCACAAGTTTCTGGGCCTTTTTTCTGCTGACAAACTGCAACTCTGTGTTGCTCTCTGGGAGACTCAGATAGCTATTTCTGCCTTTTAAGGCATCATCAGTGAGCCCACACCCACTTCTCAGATATCCTCCCTGTAAAGGTACAATGTGTCTTTTTCTTTTTCGTAGGCTTTTATGTGCATATTCTTTCTAGCCATTTTTTACCTACGTAAGCTAAGTTGTTCTACAGCCCTGGTTCTGTGAAATCTCATTCACAAGATTCTGGGCCTTTTTTCTGCTGACAAACTGCAACTCTGTGTTGCTCTCTGGGAGACTCAGATAGCTATTTCTGCCTTTTAAGGCATCATCAGTGAGCCACACCCACTTCTCAGATATCCTCCCTGTAAAGGTACAATGTGTCTTTTTCTTTTTCGTAGGCTTTTATGTGCATATTCTTTCTAGCCCAGGTTTTACCTACGTAAACTAAGTTGTTCTACAGCCCCTGGTTCTGTGAAATCTCATTCACAAGTTTCAGGGCCTTTTTTCTGCTGACAAACTGCAACTCTGTGTTGCTCTCTGGGAGACTCAGATAGCTATTTCTGCCTTTAAGGCATCATCAGTGAGCCACCACCCACTTCTCAGATATCCTCCCTGTAAAGGTACAATGTGTCTTTTTCTTTTTCGTAGGCTTTTATGTGCATATTCTTTCTAGCCAAGGTTTTACCTACGTAAGCTAAGTTGTTCTACAGCCCTGGTTCTGTGAAATCTCATTCACAAGTTTCTGGGCCTTTTTTCTGCTGACAAACTGCAACTCTGTGTTGCTCTCTGGGAGACTCAGATAGCTATTTCTGCCTTTTAAGGCATCATCAGTGAGCCACACCCACTTCTCAGATATCCTCCCTGTAAAGGTACAATGTGTCTTTTTCTTTTTCGTAGGCTTTTATGTGCATATTCTTTCTAGCCAGGTTTTACCTACGTAAGCTAAGTTGTTCTACATCCCCTGGTTCTGTGAAATCTCATTCACAAGTTTCTGGGCCTTTTTTCTGCTGACAAACTGCAACTCTGTGTTGCTCTCTGGGAGACTCAGATAGCTATTTCTGCCTTTTAAGGCATCAATCAGTGAGCCACACCCACTTCTCAGATATCCTCCCTGTAAAGGTACAATGTGTCTTTTTCTTTTTCGTAGGCTTTTATGTGCATATTCTTTCTAGCCAGGTTTTACCTACGTAAGCTAAGTTGTTCTACAGCCCTGGTTCTGTGAAATCTCATTCACAAGTTTCTGGGCCTTTTTTCTGCTGACAAACTGCAACTCTGTGTTGCTCTCTGGGAGACTCAGATAGCTATTTCTGCCTTTTAAGGCATCATCAGTGAGCCACACCCACTTCTCAGATATCCTCCCTGTAAAGGTACAATGTGTCTTTTTCTTTTTCGTAGGCTTTTATGTGCATATTCTTTCTAGCCAGGTTTTACCTACGTAAACTAAGTTGTTCTACAGCCCTGGTTCTGTGAAATCTCATTCACAAGTTTCTGGGCCTTTTTTCTGCTGACAAACTGCAACTCTGTGTTGCTCTCTGGGAGACTCAGATAGCTATTTCCTGCCTTTTAAGGCATCATCAGTGAGCCACACCCACTTCTCAGATATCCTCCCTGTAAAGGTACAATGTGTCTTTTTCTTTTTCGTAGGCTTTTATGTGCATATTCTTTCTAGCCAGGTTTTACCTACGTAAGCTAAGTTGTTCTACAGCCCTGGTTCTGTGAAATCTCATTCACAAGTTTCTGGGCCTTTTTTTCTGCTGACAAACTGCAACTCTGTGTTGCTCTCTGGGAGACTCAGATAGCTATTTCTGCCTTTTAAGGCATCATCAGTGAGCCACAACCCACTTCTCAGATATCCTCCCTGTAAAGGTACAATGTGTCTTTTTTCTTTTTCGTAGGCTTTTATGTGCATATTCTTTCTAGCCAGGTTTTTACCTACGTAAAACTAAGTTGTTCTACAGCCCTGGTTCTGTGAAATCTCATTCACAAGTTTCTGGGCCTTTTTTCTGCTGACAAACTGCAACTCTGTGTTGCTCTCTGGGAGACTCAGATAGCTATTTCTGCCTTTTAAGGCATCATCAGTGAGCCACACCCACTTCTCAGATATCCTCCCTGTAAAGGTACAATGTGTCTTTTTCTTTTTCGTAGGCTTTTATGTGCATATTCTTTCTAGCCAGGTTTTACCTACATAAGCTAAGTTGTTCTACAGCCCTGGTTCTGTGAAATCTCATTCACAAGTATCTGGGCCTTTTTTTCTGCTGACAAACTGCAACTCTGTGTTGCTCTCTGGGAGACTCAGATAGCTATTTCTGCCTTTTAAGGCATCATCAGTGAGCCACACCCACTTCTCAGATATCCTCCCTGTAAAGGTACAATGTGTCTTTTTCTTTTTCGTAGGCTTTTATGTGCATATTCTTTCTAGCCAGGTTTTACCTACGTAAAGTAAATTGTTCTACAGCCCTGGTTCTGTGAAATCTCATTCACAAGTTTCTGGGCCTTTTTTCTGCTGACAAACTGCAACTCTGTGTTGCTCTCTGGGAGACTCAGATAGCTATTTCTGCCTTTTAAGGCATCATCAGTGAGCCACACCCACTTCTCAGATATCCTCCCTGTAAAGGTACAATGTGTCTTTTTCTTTTTCGTAGGCTTTTATGTGCATATTCTTTCTAGCCAGGTTTTACCTACGTAAGCTAAGTTGTTCTACAGCCCTGGTTCTGTGAAATCTCATTCACAAGTTTCTGGGCCTTTTTTCTGCTGACAAACTGCAACTCTGTGTTGCTCTCTGGGAGACTCGGATAGCTATTTCTGCCTTTTAAGGCATCATCAGTGAGCCACACCCACTTCTCAGATATCCTCCCTGTAAAGGTACAATGTGTCTTTTTCTTTTTCGTAGGCTTTTATGTGCATATTCTTTCTAGCCAGGTTTTACCTACGTAAACTAAATTGTTCTACAGCCCTGGTTCTGTGAAATCTCATTCACAAGTTTCTGGGCCTTTTTTCTGCTGACAAACTGCAACTCTGTGTTGCTCTCTGGGAGACTCAGATAGCTATTTCTGCCTTTTAAGGCATCATCAGTGAGCCACACCCACTTCTCAGATATCCTCCCTGTAAAGGTACAATGTGTCTTTTTCTTTTTCGTAGGCTTTTATGTGCATATTTTTTCTAGCCAGGTTTTACCTACGTAACTAAGTTGTTCTACATCCCTGGTTCTGTGAAATCTCATTCACAAGTTTCTGGGCCTTTTTTCTGCTGACAAAACTGCAACTCTGTGTTGCTCTCTGGGAGACTCAGATAGCTATTTCTGCCTTTTAAGGCATCATCAGTGAGCCACACCCACTTCTCAGATATCCTCCCTGTAAAGGTACAATGTGTCTTTTTCTTTTTCGTAGGCTTTTATGTGCATATTCTTTCTAGCCAGGTTTTACCTACGTAAGCTAAGTTGTTCTACAGCCCTGGTTCTGTGAAATCTTATTCACAAGATTCTGGGCCTTTTTTCTGCTGACAAACTGCAACTCTGTGTTGCTCTCTGGGAGACTCAGATAGCTATTTCTGCCTTTTAAGGCATCATCAGTGAGCCACACCCACTTCTCAGATATCCTCCCTGTAAAGGTCAATATGACCCTCTTCTTTTTCGTAGGCTTTTATGTGCATATTCTTTCTAGCCAGGTTTTACCTACGTAAACTAAGTTGTTCTACAGCCCTGGTTCTATGAAATCTCATTCACAAGTTTCTGGGCCTTTTTTCTGCTGACAAACTGCAACTCTGTGTTGCTCTCTGGGAGACTCAGATAGCTATTTCTGCCTTTTAAGGCATCATCAGTGAGCCACACCCACTTCTCAGATATCCTCCCTGTAAAGGTACAATGTGTCTTTTTCTTTTTCGTAAGGCTTTTATGTGCATATTCTTTCTAGCAAGGTTTTACCTACGTAAGCTAAGTTGTTCTACAGCCCTGGTTCTATGAAATCTCATTCACAAGTTTCTGGGCCTTTTTTCTGTGACAAACTGCAACTCTGTGTTGCTCTCTGGGAGACTCAGATAGCTATTTCTGCCTTTTAAGGCATCATCAGTGAGCCACACCCACTTCTCAGATATCCTCCCTGTAAAGGTACAATATGACCTCTTCTTTTTCGTAGGCTTTTACGTGCATATTCTTTCTAGCCAGGTTTTACCTACGTAAACTAAGTTGTTCTACAGCCCTGGTTCTATGAAATCTCATTCACAAGTTTCTGGGCCTTTTTTCTGCTGACAATCTGCAACTCTGTGTTGCTCTCTGGAGACTCAGATAGCTATTTCTGCCCTTTTAAGGCATCATCAGTGAGCCACACCCACTTCTCAGATAATCCTCCCTGTAAAGGTACAATGTGTCTTTTTCTTTTTCGTAGGCTTTTATGTGCATATTCTTTCTAGCCAGGTTTTACCTACATAAGCTAAGTTGTTCTACAGCCCTGGTTCTGTGAAATCTCATTCACAAGTTTCTGGGCCTTTTTTCTGCTGACAAACTGCAACTCTGTGTTGCTCTCTGGGAGACTCAGATAGCTATTTCTGCCTTTTAAGGCATCATCAGTGAGCCACACCCACTTCTCAGATATCCTCCCTGTAAAGGTACAATGTGTCTTTTTCTTTTTCGTAGGCTTTTATGTGCATATTCTTTCTAGCCAGGTTTTACCTACGTAAACTAAGTTGTTCTACAGCCCTGGTTCTGTGAAATCTCATTCACAAGTTTCTGGGCCTTTTTTCTGCTGACAAACTGCAACTCTGTGTTGCTCTCTGGGAGACTCAGATAGCTATTTCTGCCTTTTAAGGCATCATCAGTGAGCCCACACCCACTTCTCAGATATCCTCCCTGTAAAGGTACAATATGACCTCTTCTTTTTCGTAGGCTTTTATGTGCATATTCTTTCTAGCCAGGTTTTACCTACGTAAACTAAGTTGTTCTACAGCCCTGGTTCTATGAAATCTCATTCACAAGTTTCTGGGCCTTTTTTCTGCTGACAAACTGCAACTCTGTGTTGCTCTCTGGGAGACTCAGATAGCTATTTCTGCCTTTTAAGGCATCATCAGTGAGCCACACCCACTTCTCAGATATCCTCCCTGTAAAGGTACAATGTGTCTTTTTCTTTTTCGTAGGCTTTTATGTGCATATTCTTTCTAGCCAGGTTTTACCTACGTAAGCTAAGTTGTTCTACAGCCCTGGTTCTATGAAATCTCATTCACAAGTTTCTGGGCCTTTTTTCTGCTGACAAACTGCAACTCTGTGTTGCTCTCTGGGAGACTCAGATAGCTATTTCTGCCTTTTAAGGCATCATCAGTGAGCCACACCCACTTCTCAGATATCCTCCCTGTAAAGGTACAATGTGTCTTTTTCTTTTTCGTAGGCTTTTATGTGCATATTCTTTCTAGCCAGGTTTTACCTACGTAAACTAAGTTGTTCTACAGCCCTGGTTCTGTGAAATCTCATTCACAAGTTTCTGGGCCTTTTTTCTGCTGACAAACTGCAACTCTGTGTTGCTCTCTGGGAGACTCAGATAGCTATTTCTGCCTTTTAAGGCATCATCAGTGAGCCACACCCACTTCTCAGATATCCTCCCTGTAAAGGTACAATGTGTCTTTTTCTTTTTCGTAGGCTTTTATGTGCATATTCTTTCTAGCCAGGTTTTACCTACGTAAACTAAGTTGTTCTACAGCCCTGGTTCTGTGAAATCTCATTCACAAGTTTCTGGGCCTTTTTTCTGCTGACAAACTGCAACTCTGTGTTGCTCTCTGGGAGACTCAGATAGCTATTTCTGCCTTTTAAGGCATCATCAGTGAGCCACACCCACTTCTCAGATATCCTCCCTGTAAAGGTACAATGTGTCTTTTTCTTTTTCGTAGGCTTTTATGTGCATATTCTTTCTAGCCAGGTTTTACCTACGTAAACTAAGTTGTTCTACAGCCCTGGTTCTGTGAAATCTCATTCACAAGTTTCTGGGCCTTTTTTCTGCTGACAAACTGCAACTCTGTGTTGCTCTCTGGGAGACTCAGATAGCTATTTCTGCCTTTTGAGGCATCATCAGTGAGCCACACCCACTTCTCAGATATCCTCCCTGTAAAGGTACAATGTGTCTTTTTCTTTTTCGTAGGCTTTTATGTGCATATTCTTTCTAGCCAGGTTTTACCTACGTAAACTAAATTGTTCTACAGCCCTGGTTCTGTGAAATCTCATTCACAAGTTTCTGGGCCTTTTTTCTGCTGACAAACTGCAACTCTGTGTTGCTCTCTGGGAGACTCAGATAGCTATTTCTGCCTTTTAAGGCATCATCAGTGAGCCACACCCACTTCTCAGATATCCTCCCTGTAAAGGTACAATGTGTCTTTTTCTTTTTCGTAGGCTTTTATGTGCATATTCTTTCTAGCCAGGTTTTACCTACGTAAACTAAGTTGTTCTACATCCCTGGTTCTGTGAAATCTCATTCACAAGTTTCTGGGCCTTTTTTCTGCTGACAAACTGCAACTCTGTGTTGCTCTCTGGGAGACTCAGATAGCTATTTCTGCCTTTTAAGGCATCATCAGTGAGCCACACCCACTTCTCAGATATCCTCCCTGTAAAGGTACAATGTGTCTTTTTCTTTTTCGTAGGCTTTTATGTGCATATTCTTTCTAGCCAGGTTTTACCTACGTAAGCTAAGTTGTTCTACAGCCCTGGTTCTGTGAAATCTCATTCACAAGATTCTGGGCCTTTTTTCTGCTGACAAACTGCAACTCTGTGTTGCTCTCTGGGAGACTCAGATAGCTATTTCTGCCTTTTAAGGCATCATCAGTGAGCCACACCCACTTCTCAGATATCCTCCCTGTAAAGGTACAATGTGTCTTTTTCTTTTTCGCAGGCTTTTATGTGCATATTCTTTCTAGCCAGGTTTTACCTACGTAAACTAAGTTGTTCTACATCCCTGGTTCTGTGAAATCTCATTCACAAGTTTCTGGGCCTTTTTTCTGCTGACAAACTGCAACTCTGTGTTGCTCTCTGGGAGACTCAGATAGCTATTTCTGCCTTTTAAGGCATCATCAGTGAGCCACACCCACTTCTCAGATATCCTCCCTGTAAAGGTACAATGTGTCTTTTTCTTTTTCGTAGGCTTTTATGTGCATATTCTTTCTAGCCAGGTTTTACCTACGTAAGCTAAGTTGTTCTACAGCCCTGGTTCTGTGAAATCTTATTCACAAGATTCTGGGCCTTTTTTCTGCTGACAAACTGCAACTCTGTGTTGCTCTCTGGGAGACTCAGATAGCTATTTCTGCCTTTTAAGGCATCATCAGTGAGCCACACCCACTTCTCAGATATCCTCCCTGTAAAGGTACAATGTGTCTTTTTCTTTTTCGTAGGCTTTTATGTGCATATTCTTTCTAGCCAGGTTTTACCTACATAAGCTAAGTTGTTCTATAGCCCTGGTTCTGTGAAATCTCATTCACAAGTTTCTGGGCCTTTTTTCTGCTGACAAACTGCAACTCTGTGTTGCTCTCTGGGAGACTCAGATAGCTATTTCTGCCTTTTAAGGCATCATCAGTGAGCCACACCCACTTCTCAGATATCCTCCCTGTAAAGGTACAATGTGTCTTTTTCTTTTTCGTAGGCTTTTATGTGCATATTCTTTCTAGCCAGGTTTTACCTACGTAAACTAAATTGTTCTACAGCCCTGGTTCTGTGAAATCTCATTCACAAGTTTCTGGGCCTTTTTTCTGCTGACAAACTGCAACTCTGTGTTGCTCTCTGGGAGACTCAGATAGCTATTTCTGCCTTTTAAGGCATCATCAGTGAGCCACACCCACTTCTCAGATATCCTCCCTGTAAAGGTACAATGTGTCGTTTTCTTTTTCGTAGGCTTTTATGTGCATATTCTTTCTAGCCAGGTTTTACCTACGTAAACTAAGTTGTTCTACATCCCTGGTTCTGTGAAATCTCATTCACAAGTTTCTGGGCCTTTTTTCTGCTGACAAACTGCAACTCTGTGTTGCTCTCTGGGAGACTCAGATAGCTATTTCTGCCTTTTAAGGCATCATCAGTGAGCCACACCCACTTCTCAGATATCCTCCCTGTAAAGGTACAATGTGTCTTTTTCTTTTTCGTAGGCTTTTATGTGCATATTCTTTCTAGCCAGGTTTTACCTACGTAAGCTAAGTTGTTCTACAGCCCTGGTTCTGTGAAATCTTATTCACAAGATTCTGGGCCTTTTTTCTGCTGACAAACTGCAACTCTGTGTTGCTCTCTGGGAGACTCAGATAGCTATTTCTGCCTTTTAAGGCATCATCAGTGAGCCACACCCACTTCTCAGATATCCTCCCTGTAAAGGTACAATATGACCTCTTCTTTTTCGTAGGCTTTTATGTGCATATTCTTTCTAGCCAGGTTTTACCTACGTAAACTAAGTTGTTCTACAGCCCTGGTTCTATGAAATCTCATTCACAAGTTTCTGGGCCTTTTTTCTGCTGACAAACTGCAACTCTGTGTTGCTCTCTGGGAGACTCAGATAGCTATTTCTGCCTTTTAAGGCATCATCAGTGAGCCACACCCACTTCTCAGATATCCTCCCTGTAAAGGTACAATGTGTCTTTTTCTTTTTCGTAGGCTTTTATGTGCATATTCTTTCTAGCCAGGTTTTACCTACATAAGCTAAGTTGTTCTATAGCCCTGGTTCTGTGAAATCTCATTCACAAGTTTCTGGGCCTTTTTTCTGCTGACAAACTGCAACTCTGTGTTGCTCTCTGGGAGACTCAGATAGCTATTTCTGCCTTTTAAGGCATCATCAGTGAGCCACACCCACTTCTCAGATATCCTCCCTGTAAAGGTACAATGTGTCTTTTTCTTTTTCGTAGGCTTTTATGTGCATATTCTTTCTAGCCAGGTTTTACCTACGTAAACTAAATTGTTCTACAGCCCTGGTTCTGTGAAATCTCATTCACAAGTTTCTGGGCCTTTTTTCTGCTGACAAACTGCAACTCTGTGTTGCTCTCTGGGAGACTCAGATAGCTATTTCTGCCTTTTAAGGCATCATCAGTGAGCCACACCCACTTCTCAGATATCCTCCCTGTAAAGGTACAATGTGTCGTTTTCTTTTTCGTAGGCTTTTATGTGCATATTCTTTCTAGCCAGGTTTTACCTACGTAAACTAAGTTGTTCTACATCCCTGGTTCTGTGAAATCTCATTCACAAGTTTCTGGGCCTTTTTTCTGCTGACAAACTGCAACTCTGTGTTGCTCTCTGGGAGACTCAGATAGCTATTTCTGCCTTTTAAGGCATCATCAGTGAGCCACACCCACTTCTCAGATATCCTCCCTGTAAAGGTACAATGTGTCTTTTTCTTTTTCGTAGGCTTTTATGTGCATATTCTTTCTAGCCAGGTTTTACCTACGTAAGCTAAGTTGTTCTACAGCCCTGGTTCTGTGAAATCTTATTCACAAGATTCTGGGCCTTTTTTCTGCTGACAAACTGCAACTCTGTGTTGCTCTCTGGGAGACTCAGATAGCTATTTCTGCCTTTTAAGGCATCATCAGTGAGCCACACCCACTTCTCAGATATCCTCCCTGTAAAGGTACAATATGACCTCTTCTTTTTCGTAGGCTTTTATGTGCATATTCTTTCTAGCCAGGTTTTACCTACGTAAACTAAGTTGTTCTACAGCCCTGGTTCTATGAAATCTCATTCACAAGTTTCTGGGCCTTTTTTCTGCTGACAAACTGCAACTCTGTGTTGCTCTCTGGGAGACTCAGATAGCTATTTCTGCCTTTTAAGGCATCATCAGTGAGCCACACCCACTTCTCAGATATCCTCCCTGTAAAGGTACAATGTGTCTTTTTCTTTTTCGTAGGCTTTTATGTGCATATTCTTTCTAGCCAGGTTTTACCTACGTAAACTAAGTTGTTCTACATCCCTGGTTCTGTGAAATCTCATTCACAAGTTTCTGGGCCTTTTTTCTGCTGACAAACTGCAACTCTGTGTTGCTCTCTGGGAGACTCAGATAGCTATTTCTGCCTTTTAAGGCATCATCAGTGAGCCACACCCACTTCTCAGACATCCTCCCTGTAAAGGTACAATGTGTCTTTTTCTTTTTCATAGGCTTTTATGTGCATATTCTTTCTAGCCAGGTTTTACCTACGTAAGCTAAGTTGTTCTACAGCCCTGGTTCTGTGAAATCTCATTCACAAGTTTCTGGGCCTTTTTTCTGCTGACAAACTGCAACTCTGTGTTGCTCTCTGGGAGACTCAGATAGCTATTTCTGCCTTTTAAGGCATCATCAGTGAGCCACACCCACTTCTCAGATATCCTCCCTGTAAAGGTACAATGTGTCTCTTTCTTTTTCATAGGCTTTTATGTGCATATTCTTTCTAGCCAGGTTTTACCTACGTAAGCTAAGTTGTTCTACAGCCCTGGTTCTGTGAAATCTCATTCACAAGTTTCTGGGCCTTTTTTCTGCTGACAAACTGCAACTCTGTGTTGCTCTCTGGGAGACTCAGATAGCTATTTCTGCCTTTTAAGGCATCATCATTGAGCCACACCCACTTTTCAGATATCCTCCCTGTAAAGGTACAATGTGTCTTTTTCTTTTTCGTAGGCTTTTATGTGCATATTCTTTCTAGCCAGGTTTTACCTACGTAAACTAAGTTGTTCTACAGCCCTGGTTCTGTGAAATCTCATTCACAAGTTTCTGGGCCTTTTTTCTGCTGACAAACTGCAACTCTGTGTTGCTCTCTGGGAGACTCAGATAGCTATTTCTGCCTTTTAAGGCATCATCAGTGAGCCACACCCACTTCTCAGATATCCTCCCTGTAAAGGTACAATGTGTCTTTTTCTTTTTCGTAGGCTTTTATGTGCATATTCTTTCTAGCCAGGTTTTACCTACGTAAGCTAAGTTGTTCTACAGCCCTGGTTCTGTGAAATCTCATTCACAAGTTTCTGGGCCTTTTTTCTGCTGACAAACTGCAACTCTGTGTTGCTCTCTGGGAGACTCAGATAGCTATTTCTGCCTTTTAAGGCATCATCAGTGAGCCACACCCACTTCTCAGATATCCTCCCTGTAAAGGTACAATGTGTCTTTATCTTTTTCGTAGGCTTTTATGTGCATATTCTTTCCAGCCAGGTTTTACCTACGTAAACTAAGTTGTTCTACAGCCCTGGTTCTGTGAAATCTCATTCACAAGTTTCTGGGCCTTTTTTCTGCTGACAAACTGCAACTCTGTGTTGCTCTCTGGGAGACTCAGATAGCTATTTCTGCCTTTTAAGGCATCATCAGTGAGCCTCACCCACTTCTCAGATATCCTCCCTGTAAAGGTACAATGTGTCTTTTTCTTTTTCGTAGGCTTTTATGTGCATATTCTTTCTAGCCAGGTTTTACCTACGTAAGCTAAGTTGTTCTACAGCCCTGGTTCTGTGAAATCTCATTCACAAGTTTCTGGGCCTTTTTTCTGCTGACAAACTGCAACTCTGTGTTGCTCTCTGGGAGACTCAGATAGCTATTTCTGCCTTTTAAGGCATCATCAGTGAGCCACACCCACTTCTCAGATATCCTCCCTGTAAAGGTACAATGTGTCTTTTTCTTTTTCGTAGGCTTTTATGTGCATATTCTTTCTAGCCAGGTTTTACCTACGTAAACTAAGTTGTTCTACAGCCCTGGTTCTGTGAAATCTCATTCACAAGTTTCTGGGCCTTTTTTCTGCTGACAAACTGCAACTCTGTGTTGCTCTCTGGGAGACTCAGATAGCTATTTCTGCCTTTTAAGGCATCATCAGTGAGCCTCACCCACTTCTCAGATATCCTCCCTGTAAAGGTACAATGTGTCTTTTTCTTTTTCGTAGGCTTTTATGTGCATATTCTTTCTAGCCAGGTTTTAGGTACGTAAGCTAAGTTGTTCTACAGCCCTGGTTCTGTGAAATCTCATTCACAAGTTTCTGGGCCTTTTTTCTGCTGACAAACTGCAACTCTGTGTTGCTCTCTGGGAGACTCAGATAGCTATTTCTGACTTTTAAGGCATCATCAGTGAGGCACACCCACTTCTCAGATATCCTCCCTGTAAAGGTACAATGTGTCTTTCTCTTTTTCGTAGGCTTTTATGTGCATATTCTTTCTAGCCAGGTTTTTCCTACTTAAGCTAAGTTGTTCTACAGCCCTGGTTCTGTGAAATCTCATTCACAAGTTTCTGGGCCTTTTTTCTGCTGACAAACTGCAACTCTGTGTTGCTCTCTGGGAGACTCAGATAGCTATTTCTGCCTTTTAAGGCATCATCAGTGAGCCACACCCACTTCTCAGATATCCTCCCTGTAAAGGTACAATGTGCCTTTTTCTTTTTCGTAGGCTTTTATGTGCATATTCTTTCTAGCCAGGTTTTACCTACATAAGCTAAGTTGTTCTACAGCCCTGGTTCTGTGAAATCTCATTCACAAGTTTCTGGGCCTTTTTTCTGCTGACAAACTGCAACTCTGTGTTGCTCTCTGGGAGACTCAGATAGCTATTTCTGCCTTTTAAGGCATCATCAGTGAGCCACACCCACTTCTCAGATATCCTCCCTGTAAAGGTACAATGTGTCTTTTTCTTTTTCGTAGGCTTTTATGTGCATATTCTTTCTAGCCAGGTTTTACCTACGTAAACTAAGTTGTTCTACATCCCTGGTTCGGTGAAATCTCATTCACAAGTTTCTGGGCCTTTTTTCTGCTGACAAACTGCAACTCTGTGTTGCTCTCTGGGAGACTCAGATAGCTATTTCTGCCTTTTAAGGCATCATCAGTGAGCCACACCCACTTCTCAGATATCCTCCCTGTAAAGGTACAATGTGCCTTTTTCTTTTTCGTAGGCTTTTATGTGCATATTCTTTCTAGCCAGGTTTTACCTACATAAGCTAAGTTGTTCTACAGCCCTGGTTCTGTGAAATCTCATTCACAAGTTTCTGGGCCTTTTTTCTGCTGACAAACTGCAACTCTGTGTTGCTCTCTGGGAGACTCAGATAGCTATTTCTGCCTTTTAAGGCATCATCAGTGAGCCACACCCACTTCTCAGATATCCTCCCTGTAAAGGTACAATGTGTCTTTTTCTTTTTCGTAGGCTTTTATGTGCATATCCTTTCTAGCCAGGTTTTACCTACGTAAGCTAAGTTGTTCTACAGCCCTGGTTGTCTAAAATCTTATTCACAAGTTTCTGGGCCTTTTTTCTGCTGACAAACTGCAACTCTGTGTTGCTCTCTGGGAGACTCAGATAGCTATTTCTGCCTTTTAAGGCATCATCAGTGAGCCACACCCACTTCTCAGATATCCTCCCTGTAAAGGTACAATGTGTCTTTTTCTTTTTCGTAGGCTTTTATGTGCATATTCTTTCTAGCCAGGTTTTACCTACGTAAGCTAAGTTGTTCTACAGCCCTGGTTCTGTGAAATCTCATTCACAAGTTTCTGGGCCTTTTTTCTGCTGACAAAGTGCAACTCTGTGTTGCTCTCTGGGAGACTCAGATAGCTATTTCTGCCTTTTAAGGCATCATCAGTGAGCCACACCCACTTCTCAGATATCCTCCCTGTAAAGGTACAATATGTCCTTTTCTTTTTCGTAGGCTTTTATGTGCATATTCTTTCTAGCCAGGTTTTACCTACGTAAACTAAGTTGTTCTACATCCCTGGTTCTGTGAAATCTCATTCACAAGTTTCTGGGCCTTTTTTCTGCTGACAAACTGCAACTCTGTGTTGCTCTCTGGGAGACTCAGATAGCTATTTCTGCCTTTTAAGGCATCATCAGTGAGCCACACCCACTTCTCAGATATCCTCCCTGTAAAGGTACAATGTGTCTTTTTCTTTTTCGTAGGCTTTTATGTGCATATTCTTTCTAGCCAGGTTTTACCTACGTAAGCTAAGTTGTTCTACAGCCCTGGTTCTGTGAAATCTCATTCACAAGATTCTGGGCCTTTTTTCTGCTGACAAACTGCAACTCTGTGTTGCTCTCTGGGAGACTCAGATAGCTATTTCTGCCTTTTAAGGCATCATCAGTGAGCCACACCCACTTCTCAGATATCCTCCCTGTAAAGGTACAATGTGTCTTTTTCTTTTTCGTAGGCTTTTATGTGCATATTCTTTCTAGCCAGGTTTTACCTACGTAAGCTAAGTTGTTCTACAGCCCTGGTTCTGTGAAATCTCATTCACAAGTTTCTGGGCCTTTTTTCTGCTGACAAACTGCAACTCTGTGTTGCTCTCTGGGAGACTCAGATAGCTATTTCTGCCTTTCAAGGCATCATCAGTGAGCCACACCCACTTCTCAGATATCCTCCCTGTAAAGGTACAATGTGTCTTTTTCTTTTTCGTAGGCTTTTATGTGCATATTCTTTCTAGCCAGGTTTTACCTACGTAAACTAAGTTGTTCTACAGCCCTGGTTCTGTGAAATCTCATTCACAAGTTTCTGGGCCTTTTTTCTGCTGACAAACTGCAACTCTGTGTTGCTCTCTGGGAGACTCAGATAGCTATTTCTGCCTTTTAAGGCATCATCAGTGAGCCACACCCACTTCTCAGATATCCTCCCTGTAAAGGTACAATGTGTCTTTTTCTTTTTCGTAGGCTTTTATGTGCATATTCTTTCTAGCCAGGTTTTCCCTACGTAAGCTAAGTTGTTCTACAGCCCTGGTTCTGTGAAATCTCATTCACAAGTTTCTGGGCCTTTTTTCTGCTGACAAACTGCAACTCTGTGTTGCTCTCTGGGAGACTCAGATAGCTATTTCTGCCTTTTAAGGCATCATCAGTGAGCCACACCCACTTCTCAGATATCCTCCCTGTAAAGGTACAATGTGTCTTTTTCTTTTTCGTAGGCTTTTATGTGCATATTCTTTCTAGCCAGGTTTTACCTACGTAAACTAAGTTGTTCTACAGCCCTGGTTCTGTGAAATCTCATTCACAAGTTTCTGGGCCTTTTTTCTGCTGACAAACTGCAACTCTGTGTTGCTCTCTGGGAGACTCAGATAGCTATTTCTGCCTTTTAAGGCATCATCAGTGAGCCACACCCACTTCTCAGATATCCTCCCTGTAAAGGTACAATGTGTCTTTTTCTTTTTCGTAGGCTTTTATGTGCATATTCTTTCTAGCCAGGTTTTACCTACGTAAACTAAGTTGTTCTACAGCCCTGGTTCTGTGAAATCTCATTCACAAGTTTCTGGGCCTTTTTTCTGCTGACAAACTGCAACTCTGTGTTGCTCTCTGGGAGACTCAGATAGCTATTTCTGCCTTTTAAGGCATCATCAGTGAGCCACACCCACTTCTCAGATATCCTCCCTGTAAAGGTACAATGTGTCTTTTTCTTTTTCGTAGGCTTTTATGTGCATATTCTTTCTAGCCAGGTTTTACCTACGTAAACTAAATTGTTCTACAGCCCTGGTTCTGTGAAATCTCATTCACAAGTTTCTGGGCCTTTTTTCTGCTGACAAACTGCAACTCTGTGTTGCTCTCTGGGAGACTCAGATAGGTATTTCTGCCTTTTAAGGCATCATCAGTGAGCCACACCCACTTCTCAGATATCCTCCCTGTAAAGGTACAATATGTCCTTTTCTTTTTCGTAGGCTTTTATGTGCATATTCTTTCTAGCCAGGTTTTACCTACGTAAACTAAGTTGTTCTACATCCCTGGTTCTGTGAAATCTCATTCACAAGTTTCTGGGCCTTTTTTCTGCTGACAAACTGCAACTCTGTGTTGCTCTCTGGGAGACTCAGATAGCTATTTCTGCCTTTTAAGGCATCATCAGTGAGCCACACCCACTTCTCAGATATCCTCCCTGTAAAGGTACAATGTGTCTTTTTCTTTTTCGTAGGCTTTTATGTGCATATTCTTTCTAGCCAGGTTTTACCTACGTAAGCTAAGTTGTTCTACAGCCCTGGTTCTGTGAAATCTCATTCACAAGATTCTGGGCCTTTTTTCTGCTGACAAACTGCAACTCTGTGTTGCTCTCTGGGAGACTCAGATAGCTATTTCTGCCTTTTAAGGCATCATCAGTGAGCCACACCCACTTCTCAGATATCCTCCCTGTAAAGGTACAATGTGTCTTTTTCTTTTTCGTAGGCTTTTATGTGCATATTCTTTCTAGCCAGGTTTTACCTACGTAAACTAAGTTGTTCTACAGCCCTGGTTCTGTGAAATCTCATTCACAAGTTTCTGGGCCTTTTTTCTGCTGACAAACTGCAACTCTGTGTTGCTCTCTGGGAGACTCAGATAGCTATTTCTGCCTTTTAAGGCATCATCAGTGAGCCACACCCACTTCTCAGATATCCTCCCTGTAAAGGTACAATGTGTCTTTTTCTTTTTCGTAGGCTTTTATGTGCATATTCTTTCTAGCCAGGTTTTACCTACGTAAACTAAGTTGTTCTACATCCCTGGTTCTGTGAAATCTCATTCACAAGTTTCTGGGCCTTTTTTCTGCTGACAAACTGCAACTCTGTGTTGCTCTCTGGGAGACTCAGATAGCTATTTCTGCCTTTTAAGGCATCATCAGTGAGCCACACCCACTTCTCAGATATCCTCCCTGTAAAGGTACAATGTGTCTTTTTCTTTTTCGTAGGCTTTTATGTGCATATTCTTTCTAGCCAGGTTTTACCTACGTAAAGTAAATTGTTCTACAGCCCTGGTTCTGTGAAATCTCATTCACAAGTTTCTGGGCCTTTTTTCTGCTGACAAACTGCAACTCTGTGTTGCTCTCTGGGAGACTCAGATAGCTATTTCTGCCTTTTAAGGCATCATCAGTGAGCCACACCCACTTCTCAGATATCCTCCCTGTAAAGGTACAATGTGTCTTTTTCTTTTTCGTAGGCTTTTATGTGCATATTCTTTCTAGCCAGGTTTTACCTACGTAAGCTAAGTTGTTCTACAGCCCTGGTTCTGTGAAATCTCATTCACAAGTTTCTGGGCCTTTTTTCTGCTGACAAACTGCAACTCTGTGTTGCTCTCTGGGAGACTCGGATAGCTATTTCTGCCTTTTAAGGCATCATCAGTGAGCCACACCCACTTCTCAGATATCCTCCCTGTAAAGGTACAATGTGTCTTTTTCTTTTTCGTAGGCTTTTATGTGCATATTCTTTCTAGCCAGGTTTTACCTACGTAAACTAAATTGTTCTACAGCCCTGGTTCTGTGAAATCTCATTCACATGTTTCTGGGCCTTTTTTCTGCTGACAAACTGCAACTCTGTGTTGCTCTCTGGGAGACTCAGATAGCTATTTCTGCCTTTTAAGGCATCATCAGTGAGCCACACCCACTTCTCAGATATCCTCCCTGTAAAGGTACAATGTGTCTTTTTCTTTTTCGTAGGCTTTTATGTGCATATTTTTTCTAGCCAGGTTTTACCTACGTAAACTAAGTTGTTCTACATCCCTGGTTCTGTGAAATCTCATTCACAAGTTTCTGGGCCTTTTTTCTGCTGACAAACTGCAACTCTGTGTTGCTCTCTGGGAGACTCAGATAGCTATTTCTGCCTTTTAAGGCATCATCAGTGAGCCACACCCACTTCTCAGATATCCTCCCTGTAAAGGTACAATGTGTCTTTTTCTTTTTCGTAGGCTTTTATGTGCATATTCTTTCTAGCCAGGTTTTACCTACGTAAGCTAAGTTGTTCTACAGCCCTGGTTCTGTGAAATCTTATTCACAAGATTCTGGGCCTTTTTTCTGCTGACAAACTGCAACTCTGTGTTGCTCTCTGGGAGACTCAGATAGCTATTTCTGCCTTTTAAGGCATCATCAGTGAGCCACACCCACTTCTCAGATATCCTCCCTGTAAAGGTACAATATGACCTCTTCTTTTTCGTAGGCTTTTATGTGCATATTCTTTCTAGCCAGGTTTTACCTACGTAAACTAAGTTGTTCTACAGCCCTGGTTCTATGAAATCTCATTCACAAGTTTCTGGGCCTTTTTTCTGCTGACAAACTGCAACTCTGTGTTGCTCTCTGGGAGACTCAGATAGCTATTTCTGCCTTTTAAGGCATCATCAGTGAGCCACACCCACTTCTCAGATATCCTCCCTGTAAAGGTACAATGTGTCTTTTTCTTTTTCGTAGGCTTTTATGTGCATATTCTTTCTAGCCAGGTTTTACCTACGTAAGCTAAGTTGTTCTACAGCCCTGGTTCTATGAAATCTCATTCACAAGTTTCTGGGCCTTTTTTCTGCTGACAAACTGCAACTCTGTGTTGCTCTCTGGGAGATTCAGATAGCTATTTCTGCCTTTTAAGGCATCATCAGTGAGCCACACCCACTTCTCAGATATCCTCCCTGTAAAGGTACAATATGACCTCTTCTTTTTCGTAGGCTTTTATGTGCATATTCTTTCTAGCCAGGTTTTACCTACGTAAACTAAGTTGTTCTACAGCCCTGGTTCTATGAAATCTCATTCACAAGTTTCTGGGCCTTTTTTCTGCTGACAATCTGCAACTCTGTGTTGCTCTCTGGGAGACTCAGATAGCTATTTCTGCCTTTTAAGGCATCATCAGTGAGCCACACCCACTTCTCAGATATCCTCCCTGTAAAGGTACAATGTGTCTTTTTCTTTTTCGTAGGCTTTTATGTGCATATTCTTTCTAGCCAGGTTTTACCTACATAAGCTAAGTTGTTCTACAGCCCTGGTTCTGTGAAATCTCATTCACAAGTTTCTGGGCCTTTTTTCTGCTGACAAACTGCAACTCTGTGTTGCTCTCTGGGAGACTCAGATAGCTATTTCTGCCTTTTAAGGCATCATCAGTGAGCCACACCCACTTCTCAGATATCCTCCCTGTAAAGGTACAATGTGTCTTTTTCTTTTTCGTAGGCTTTTATGTGCATATTCTTTCTAGCCAGGTTTTACCTACGTAAACTAAGTTGTTCTACAGCCCTGGTTCTGTGAAATCTCATTCACAAGTTTCTGGGCCTTTTTTCTGCTGACAAACTGCAACTCTGTGTTGCTCTCTGGGAGACTCAGATAGCTATTTCTGCCTTTTAAGGCATCATCAGTGAGCCACACCCACTTCTCAGATATCCTCCCTGTAAAGGTACAATATGACCTCTTCTTTTTCGTAGGCTTTTATGTGCATATTCTTTCTAGCCAGGTTTTACCTACGTAAACTAAGTTGTTCTACAGCCCTGGTTCTATGAAATCTCATTCACAAGTTTCTGGGCCTTTTTTCTGCTGACAAACTGCAACTCTGTGTTGCTCTCTGGGAGACTCAGATAGCTATTTCTGCCTTTTAAGGCATCATCAGTGAGCCACACCCACTTCTCAGATATCCTCCCTGTAAAGGTACAATGTGTCTTTTTCTTTTTCGTAGGCTTTTATGTGCATATTCTTTCTAGCCAGGTTTTACCTACGTAAGCTAAGTTGTTCTACAGCCCTGGTTCTATGAAATCTCATTCACAAGTTTCTGGGCCTTTTTTCTGCTGACAAACTGCAACTCTGTGTTGCTCTCTGGGAGACTCAGATAGCTATTTCTGCCTTTTAAGGCATCATCAGTGAGCCACACCCACTTCTCAGATATCCTCCCTGTAAAGGTACAATGTGTCTTTTTCTTTTTCGTAGGCTTTTATGTGCATATTCTTTCTAGCCAGGTTTTACCTACGTAAACTAAGTTGTTCTACAGCCCTGGTTCTGTGAAATCTCATTCACAAGTTTCTGGGCCTTTTTTCTGCTGACAAACTGCAACTCTGTGTTGCTCTCTGGGAGACTCAGATAGCTATTTCTGCCTTTTAAGGCATCATCAGTGAGCCACACCCACTTCTCAGATATCCTCCCTGTAAAGGTACAATGTGTCTTTTTCTTTTTCGTAGGCTTTTATGTGCATATTCTTTCTAGCCAGGTTTTACCTACGTAAACTAAGTTGTTCTACAGCCCTGGTTCTGTGAAATCTCATTCACAAGTTTCTGGGCCTTTTTTCTGCTGACAAACTGCAACTCTGTGTTGCTCTCTGGGAGACTCAGATAGCTATTTCTGCCTTTTAAGGCATCATCAGTGAGCCACACCCACTTCTCAGATATCCTCCCTGTAAAGGTACAATGTGTCTTTTTCTTTTTCGTAGGCTTTTATGTGCATATTCTTTCTAGCCAGGTTTTACCTACGTAAACTAAGTTGTTCTACAGCCCTGGTTCTGTGAAATCTCATTCACAAGTTTCTGGGCCTTTTTTCTGCTGACAAACTGCAACTCTGTGTTGCTCTCTGGGAGACTCAGATAGCTATTTCTGCCTTTTGAGGCATCATCAGTGAGCCACACCCACTTCTCAGATATCCTCCCTGTAAAGGTACAATGTGTCTTTTTCTTTTTCGTAGGCTTTTATGTGCATATTCTTTCTAGCCAGGTTTTACCTACGTAAGCTAAGTTGTTCTACAGCCCTGGTTCTGTGAAATCTCATTCACAAGTTTCTGGGCCTTTTTTCTGCTGACAAACTGCAACTCTGTGTTGCTCTCTGGGAGACTCAGATAGCTATTTCTGCCTTTTAAGGCATCATCAGTGAGCCACACCCACTTCTCAGATATCCTCCCTGTAAAGGTACAATGTGTCTTTTTCTTTTTCGTAGGCTTTTATGTGCATATTCTTTCTAGCCAGGTTTTACCTACGTAAACTAAGTTGTTCTACAGCCCTGGTTCTGTGAAATCTCATTCACAAGTTTCTGGGCCTTTTTTCTGCTGACAAACTGCAACTCTGTGTTGCTCTCTGGGAGACTCAGATAGCTATTTCTGCCTTTTAAGGCATCATCAGTGAGCCACACCCACTTCTCAGATATCCTCCCTGTAAAGGTACAATGTGTCTTTTTCTTTTTCGTAGGCTTTTATGTGCATATTCTTTCTAGCCAGGTTTTACCTACGTAAACTAAGTTGTTCTACAGCCCTGGTTCTGTGAAATCTCATTCACAAGTTTCTGGGCCTTTTTTCTGCTGACAAACTGCAACTCTGTGTTGCTCTCTGGGAGACTCAGATAGCTATTTCTGCCTTTTAAGGCATCATCAGTGAGCCACACCCACTTCTCAGATATCCTCCCTGTAAAGGTACAATGTGTCTTTTTCTTTTTCGTAGGCTTTTATGTGCATATTCTTTCTAGCCAGGTTTTACCTACGTAAACTAAGTTGTTCTACAGCCCTGGTTCTGTGAAATCTCATTCACAAGTTTCTGGGCCTTTTTTCTGCTGACAAACTGCAACTCTGTGTTGCTCTCTGGGAGACTCAGATAGCTATTTCTGCCTTTTAAGGCATCATCAGTGAGCCACACCCACTTCTCAGATATCCTCCCTGTAAAGGTACAATGTGTCTTTTTCTTTTTCATAGGCTTTTATGTGCATATTCTTTCTAGCCAGGTTTTACCTACGTAAACTAAATTGTTCTACAGCCCTGGTTCTGTGAAATCTCATTCACAAGTTTCTGGGCCTTTTTTCTGCTGACAAACTGCAACTCTGTGTTGCTCTCTGGGAGACTCAGATAGCTATTTCTGCCTTTTAAGGCATCATCAGTGAGCCACACCCACTTCTCAGATATCCTCCCTGTAAAGGTACAATGTGTCTTTTTCTTTTTCGTAGGCTTTTATGTGCATATTCTTTCTAGCCAGGTTTTACCTACGTAAACTAAGTTGTTCTACATCCCTGGTTCTGTGAAATCTCATTCACAAGTTTCTGGGCCTTTTTTCTGCTGACAAACTGCAACTCTGTGTTGCTCTCTGGGAGACTCAGATAGCTATTTCTGCCTTTTAAGGCATCATCAGTGAGCCACACCCACTTCTCAGATATCCTCCCTGTAAAGGTACAATGTGTCTTTTTCTTTTTCGTAGGCTTTTATGTGCATATTCTTTCTAGCCAGGTTTTACCTACGTAAGCTAAGTTGTTCTACAGCCCTTTTTCTGTGAAATCTTATTCACAAGATTCTGGGCCTTTTTTCTGCTGACAAACTGCAACTCTGTGTTGCTCTCTGGGAGACTCAGATAGCTATTTCTGCCTTTTAAGGCATCATCAGTGAGCCACACCCACTTCTCAGATATCCTCCCTGTAAAGGTACAATATGACCTCTTCTTTTTCGTAGGCTTTTATGTGCATATTCTTTCTAGCCAGGTTTTACCTACGTAAACTAAGTTGTTCTACAGCCCTGGTTCTATGAAATCTCATTCACAAGTTTCTGGGCCTTTTTTCTGCTGACAAACTGCAACTCTGTGTTGCTCTCTGGGAGACTCAGATAGCTATTTCTGCCTTTTAAGGCATCATCAGTGAGCCACACCCACTTCTCAGATATCCTCCCTGTAAAGGTACAATGTGTCTTTTTCTTTTTCGTAGGCTTTTATGTGCATATTCTTTCTAGCCAGGTTTTACCTACATAAGCTAAGTTGTTCTACAGCCCTGGTTCTGTGAAATCTCATTCACAAGTTTCTGGGCCTTTTTTCTGCTGACAAACTGCAACTCTGTGTTGCTCTCTGGGAGACTCAGATAGCTATTTCTGCCTTTTAAGGCATCATCAGTGAGCCACACCCACTTCTCAGATATCCTCCCTGTAAAGGTACAATGTGTCTTTTTCTTTTTCGTAGGCTTTTATGTGCATATTCTTTCTAGCCAGGTTTTACCTACGTAAACTAAATTGTTCTACAGCCCTGGTTCTGTGAAATCTCATTCACAAATTTCTGGGCCTTTTTTCTGCTGACAAACTGCAACTCTGTGTTGCTCTCTGGGAGACTCAGATAGCTATTTCTGCCTTTTAAGGCATCATCAGTGAGCCACACCCACTTCTCAGATATCCTCCCTGTAAAGGTACAATGTGTCGTTTTCTTTTTCGTAGGCTTTTATGTGCATATTCTTTCTAGCCAGGTTTTACCTACGTAAACTAAGTTGTTCTACATCCCTGGTTCTGTGAAATCTCATTCACAAGTTTCTGGGCCTTTTTTCTGCTGACAAACTGCAACTCTGTGTTGCTCTCTGGGAGACTCAGATAGCTATTTCTGCCTTTTAAGGCATCATCAGTGAGCCACACCCACTTCTCAGATATCCTCCCTGTAAAGGTACAATGTGTCTTTTTCTTTTTCGTAGGCTTTTATGTGCATATTCTTTCTAGCCAGGTTTTACCTACGTAAGCTAAGTTGTTCTACAGCACTGGTTCTGTGAAATCTTATTCACAAGATTCTGGGCCTTTTTTCTGCTGACAAACTGCAACTCTGTGTTGCTCTCTGGGAGACTCAGATAGCTATTTCTGCCTTTTAAGGCATCATCAGTGAGCCACACCCACTTCTCAGATATCCTCCCTGTAAAGGTACAATATGACCTCTTCTTTTTCGTAGGCTTTTAT
This sequence comes from Pituophis catenifer annectens, assembly GCF_029215685.1. Classification (NCBI taxonomy): domain Eukaryota; kingdom Metazoa; phylum Chordata; class Lepidosauria; order Squamata; family Colubridae; genus Pituophis; species Pituophis catenifer. The sequence goes on along the minus strand of NW_027256983.1, from coordinate 81,403 downwards.
GTGCATATTCTTTCTAGCCAGGTTTTACCTACGTAAACTAAGTTGTTCTACAGCCTGGTTCTATGAAATCTCATTCACAAGTTTCTGGGCCTTTTTTCTGCTGACAAACTGCAACTCTGTGTTGCTCTCTGGGAGACTCAGATAGCTATTTCTGCCTTTTAAGGCATCATCAGTGAGCCACACCCACTTCTCAGATATCCTCCCTGTAAAGGTACAATGTGTCTTTTTCTTTTTCGTAGGCTTTTATGTGCATATTCTTTCTAGCCAGGTTTTACCTACGTAAGCTAAGTTGTTCTACAGCCCTGGTTCTATGAAATCTCATTCACAAGTTTCTGGGCCTTTTTTCTGCTGACAAACTGCAACTCTGTGTTGCTCTCTGGGAGACTCAGATAGCTATTTCTGCCTTTTAAGGCATCATCAGTGAGCCACACCCACTTCTCAGATATCCTCCCTGTAAAGGTACAATGTGTCTTTTTCTTTTTCGTAGGCTTTTATGTGCATATTCTTTCTAGCCAGGTTTTACCTACGTAAACTAAGTTGTTCTACAGCCCTGGTTCTGTGAAATCTCATTCACAAGTTTCTGGGCCTTTTTTCTGCTGACAAACTGCAACTCTGTGTTGCTCTCTGGGAGACTCAGATAGCTATTTCTGCCTTTTAAGGCATCATCAGTGAGCCACACCCACTTCTCAGATATCCTCCCTGTAAAGGTACAATGTGTCTTTTTCTTTTTCGTAGGCTTTTATGTGCATATTCTTTCTAGCCAGGTTTTACCTACGTAAACTAAGTTGTTCTACAGCCCTGGTTCTGTGAAATCTCATTCACAAGTTTCTGGGCCTTTTATCTGCTGACAAACTGCAACTCTGTGTTGCTCTCTGGGAGACTCAGATAGCTATTTCTGCCTTTTAAGGCATCATCAGTGAGCCACACCCACTTCTCAGATATCCTCCCTGTAAAGGTACAATGTGTCTTTTTCTTTTTCGTAGGCTTTTATGTGCATATTCTTTCTAGCCAGGTTTTACCTACATAAGCTAAGTTGTTCTACAGCCCTGGTTCTGTGAAATCTCATTCACAAGTTTCTGGGCCTTTTTTCTGCTGACAAACTGCAACTCTGTGTTGCTCTCTGGGAGACTCAGATAGCTATTTCTGCCTTTTAAGGCATCATCAGTGAGCCACACCCACTTCTCAGATATCCTCCCTGTAAAGGTACAATGTGTCTTTTTCTTTTTCGTAGGCTTTTATGTGCATATTCTTTCTAGCCAGGTTTTACCTACGTAAACTAAATTGTTCTACAGCCCTGGTTCTGTGAAATCTCATTCACAAGTTTCTGGGCCTTTTTTCTGCTGACAAACTGCAACTCTGTGTTGCTCTCTGGGAGACTCAGATAGCTATTTCTGCCTTTTAAGGCATCATCAGTGAGCCACACCCACTTCTCAGATATCCTCCCTGTAAAGGTACAATGTGTCTTTTTCTTTTTCGTAGGCTTTTATGTGCATATTCTTTCTAGCCAGGTTTTACCTACGTAAACTAAGTTGTTCTACATCCCTGGTTCTGTGAAATCTCATTCACAAGTTTCTGGGCCTTTTTTCTGCTGACAAACTGCAACTCTGTGTTGCTCTCTGGGAGACTCAGATAGCTATTTCTGCCTTTTAAGGCATCATCAGTGAGCCACACCCACTTCTCAGATATCCTCCCTGTAAAGGTACAATGTGTCTTTTTCTTTTTCGTAGGCTTTTATGTGCATATTCTTTCTAGCCAGGTTTTACCTACGTAAGCTAAGTTGTTCTACAGCCCTGGTTCTGTGAAATCTCATTCACAAGTTTCTGGGCCTTTTTTCTGCTGACAAACTGCAACTCTGTGTTGCTCTCTGGGAGACTCAGATAGCTATTTCTGCCTTTTAAGGCATCATCAGTGAGCCACACCCACTTCTCAGATATCCTCCCTGTAAAGGTACAATGTGTCTTTTTCTTTTTCGTAGGCTTTTATGTGCATATTCTTTCTAGCCAGGTTTTACCTACGTAAACTAAGTTGTTCTACATCCCTGGTTCTGTGAAATCTCATTCACAAGTTTCTGGGCCTTTTTTCTGCTGACAAACTGCAACTCTGTGTTGCTCTCTGGGAGACTCAGATAGCTATTTCTGCCTTTTAAGGCATCATCAGTGAGCCACACCCACTTCTCAGATATCCTCCCTGTAAAGGTACAATGTGTCTTTTTCTTTCTCGTAGGCTTTTATGTGCATATTCTTTCTAGCCAGGTTTTACCTACATAAGCTAAGTTGTTCTACAGCCCTGGTTCTGTGAAATCTCATTCACAAGTTTCTGGGCCTTTTTTCTGCTGACAAACTGCAACTCTGTGTTGCTCTCTGGGAGACTCAGATAGCTATTTCTGCCTTTTAAGGCATCATCAGTGAGCCACACCCACTTCTCAGATATCCTCCCTGTAAAGGTACAATGTGTCTTTTTCTTTTTCGTAGGCTTTTATGTGCATATTCTTTCTAGCCAGGTTTTACCTACGTAAGCTAAGTTGTTCTACAGCCCTTTTTCTGTGAAATCTTATTCACAAGATTCTGGGCCTTTTTTCTGCTGACAAACTGCAACTCTGTGTTGCTCTCTGGGAGACTCAGATAGCTATTTCTGCCTTTTAAGGCATCATCAGTGAGCCACACCCACTTCTCAGATATCCTCCCTGTAAAGGTACAATATGACCTCTTCTTTTTCGTAGGCTTTTATGTGCATATTCTTTCTAGCCAGGTTTTACCTACGTAAACTAAGTTGTTCTACAGCCCTGGTTCTATGAAATCTCATTCACAAGTTTCTGGGCCTTTTTTCTGCTGACAAACTGCAACTCTGTGTTGCTCTCTGGGAGACTCAGATAGCTATTTCTGCCTTTTAAGGCATCATCAGTGAGCCACACCCACTTCTCAGATATCCTCCCTGTAAAGGTACAATGTGTCTTTTTCTTTTTCGTAGGCTTTTATGTGCATATTCTTTCTAGCCAGGTTTTACCTACATAAGCTAAGTTGTTCTACAGCCCTGGTTCTGTGAAATCTCATTCACAAGTTTCTGGGCCTTTTTTCTGCTGACAAACTGCAACTCTGTGTTGCTCTCTGGGAGACTCAGATAGCTATTTCTGCCTTTTAAGGCATCATCAGTGAGCCACACCCACTTCTCAGATATCCTCCCTGTAAAGGTACAATGTGTCTTTTTCTTTTTCGTAGGCTTTTATGTGCATATTCTTTCTAGCCAGGTTTTACCTACGTAAACTAAATTGTTCTACAGCCCTGGTTCTGTGAAATCTCATTCACAAATTTCTGGGCCTTTTTTCTGCTGACAAACTGCAACTCTGTGTTGCTCTCTGGGAGACTCAGATAGCTATTTCTGCCTTTTAAGGCATCATCAGTGAGCCACACCCACTTCTCAGATATCCTCCCTGTAAAGGTACAATGTGTCGTTTTCTTTTTCGTAGGCTTTTATGTGCATATTCTTTCTAGCCAGGTTTTACCTACGTAAACTAAGTTGTTCTACATCCCTGGTTCTGTGAAATCTCATTCACAAGTTTCTGGGCCTTTTTTCTGCTGACAAACTGCAACTCTGTGTTGCTCTCTGGGAGACTCAGATAGCTATTTCTGCCTTTTAAGGCATCATCAGTGAGCCACACCCACTTCTCAGATATCCTCCCTGTAAAGGTACAATGTGTCTTTTTCTTTTTCGTAGGCTTTTATGTGCATATTCTTTCTAGCCAGGTTTTACCTACGTAAGCTAAGTTGTTCTACAGCACTGGTTCTGTGAAATCTTATTCACAAGATTCTGGGCCTTTTTTCTGCTGACAAACTGCAACTCTGTGTTGCTCTCTGGGAGACTCAGATAGCTATTTCTGCCTTTTAAGGCATCATCAGTGAGCCACACCCACTTCTCAGATATCCTCCCTGTAAAGGTACAATATGACCTCTTCTTTTTCGTAGGCTTTTATGTGCATATTCTTTCTAGCCAGGTTTTACCTACGTAAACTAAGTTGTTCTACAGCCTGGTTCTATGAAATCTCATTCACAAGTTTCTGGGCCTTTTTTCTGCTGACAAACTGCAACTCTGTGTTGCTCTCTGGGAGACTCAGATAGCTATTTCTGCCTTTTAAGGCATCATCAGTGAGCCACACCCACTTCTCAGATATCCTCCCTGTAAAGGTACAATGTGTCTTTTTCTTTTTCGTAGGCTTTTATGTGCATATTCTTTCTAGCCAGGTTTTACCTACGTAAGCTAAGTTGTTCTACAGCCCTGGTTCTATGAAATCTCATTCACAAGTTTCTGGGCCTTTTTTCTGCTGACAAACTGCAACTCTGTGTTGCTCTCTGGGAGACTCAGATAGCTATTTCTGCCTTTTAAGGCATCATCAGTGAGCCACACCCACTTCTCAGATATCCTCCCTGTAAAGGTACAATGTGTCTTTTTCTTTTTCGTAGGCTTTTATGTGCATATTCTTTCTAGCCAGGTTTTACCTACGTAAACTAAGTTGTTCTACAGCCCTGGTTCTGTGAAATCTCATTCACAAGTTTCTGGGCCTTTTTTCTGCTGACAAACTGCAACTCTGTGTTGCTCTCTGGGAGACTCAGATAGCTATTTCTGCCTTTTAAGGCATCATCAGTGAGCCACACCCACTTCTCAGATATCCTCCCTGTAAAGGTACAATGTGTCTTTTTCTTTTTCGTAGGCTTTTATGTGCATATTCTTTCTAGCCAGGTTTTACCTACGTAAACTAAGTTGTTCTACAGCCCTGGTTCTGTGAAATCTCATTCACAAGTTTCTGGGCCTTTTATCTGCTGACAAACTGCAACTCTGTGTTGCTCTCTGGGAGACTCAGATAGCTATTTCTGCCTTTTAAGGCATCATCAGTGAGCCACACCCACTTCTCAGATATCCTCCCTGTAAAGGTACAATGTGTCTTTTTCTTTTTCGTAGGCTTTTATGTGCATATTCTTTCTAGCCAGGTTTTACCTACATAAGCTAAGTTGTTCTACAGCCCTGGTTCTGTGAAATCTCATTCACAAGTTTCTGGGCCTTTTTTCTGCTGACAAACTGCAACTCTGTGTTGCTCTCTGGGAGACTCAGATAGCTATTTCTGCCTTTTAAGGCATCATCAGTGAGCCACACCCACTTCTCAGATATCCTCCCTGTAAAGGTACAATGTGTCTTTTTCTTTTTCGTAGGCTTTTATGTGCATATTCTTTCTAGCCAGGTTTTACCTACGTAAACTAAATTGTTCTACAGCCCTGGTTCTGTGAAATCTCATTCACAAGTTTCTGGGCCTTTTTTCTGCTGACAAACTGCAACTCTGTGTTGCTCTCTGGGAGACTCAGATAGCTATTTCTGCCTTTTAAGGCATCATCAGTGAGCCACACCCACTTCTCAGATATCCTCCCTGTAAAGGTACAATGTGTCTTTTTCTTTTTCGTAGGCTTTTATGTGCATATTCTTTCTAGCCAGGTTTTACCTACGTAAACTAAGTTGTTCTACATCCCTGGTTCTGTGAAATCTCATTCACAAGTTTCTGGGCCTTTTTTCTGCTGACAAACTGCAACTCTGTGTTGCTCTCTGGGAGACTCAGATAGCTATTTCTGCCTTTTAAGGCATCATCAGTGAGCCACACCCACTTCTCAGATATCCTCCCTGTAAAGGTACAATGTGTCTTTTTCTTTTTCGTAGGCTTTTATGTGCATATTCTTTCTAGCCAGGTTTTACCTACGTAAGCTAAGTTGTTCTACAGCCCTGGTTCTGTGAAATCTCATTCACAAGTTTCTGGGCCTTTTTTCTGCTGACAAACTGCAACTCTGTGTTGCTCTCTGGGAGACTCAGATAGCTATTTCTGCCTTTTAAGGCATCATCAGTGAGCCACACCCACTTCTCAGATATCCTCCCTGTAAAGGTACAATGTGTCTTTTTCTTTTTCGTAGGCTTTTATGTGCATATTCTTTCTAGCCAGGTTTTACCTACGTAAACTAAGTTGTTCTACATCCCTGGTTCTGTGAAATCTCATTCACAAGTTTCTGGGCCTTTTTTCTGCTGACAAACTGCAACTCTGTGTTGCTCTCTGGGAGACTCAGATAGCTATTTCTGCCTTTTAAGGCATCATCAGTGAGCCACACCCACTTCTCAGATATCCTCCCTGTAAAGGTACAATGTGTCTTTTTCTTTTTCGTAGGCTTTTATGTGCATATTCTTTCTAGCCAGGTTTTACCTACATAAGCTAAGTTGTTCTACAGCCCTGGTTCTGTGAAATCTCATTCACAAGTTTCTGGGCCTTTTTTCTGCTGACAAACTGCAACTCTGTGTTGCTCTCTGGGAGACTCAGATAGCTATTTCTGCCTTTTAAGGCATCATCAGTGAGCCACACCCACTTCTCAGATATCCTCCCTGTAAAGGTACAATGTGTCTTTTTCTTTTTCGTAGGCTTTTATGTGCATATTCTTTCTAGCCAGGTTTTACCTACGTAAACTAAATTGTTCTACAGCCCTGGTTCTGTGAAATCTCATTCACAAGTTTCTGGGCCTTTTTTCTGCTGACAAACTGCAACTCTGTGTTGCTCTCTGGGAGACTCAGATAGCTATTTCTGCCTTTTAAGGCATCATCAGTGAGCCACACCCACTTCTCAGATATCCTCCCTGTAAAGGTACAATGTGTCTTTTTCTTTTTCGTAGGCTTTTATGTGCATATTCTTTCTAGCCAGGTTTTACCTACGTAAACTAAGTTGTTCTACATCCCTGGTTCTGTGAAATCTCATTCACAAGTTTCTGGGCCTTTTTTCTGCTGACAAACTGCAACTCTGTGTTGCTCTCTGGGAGACTCAGATAGCTATTTCTGCCTTTTAAGGCATCATCAGTGAGCCACACCCACTTCTCAGATATCCTCCCTGTAAAGGTACAATGTGTCTTTTTCTTTTTCGTAGGCTTTTATGTGCATATTCTTTCTAGCCAGGTTTTACCTACGTAAGCTAAGTTGTTCTACAGCCCTGGTTCTGTGAAATCTCATTCACAAGTTTCTGGGCCTTTTTTCTGCTGACAAACTGCAACTCTGTGTTGCTCTCTGGGAGACTCAGATAGCTATTTCTGCCTTTTAAGGCATCATCAGTGAGCCACACCCACTTCTCAGATATCCTCCCTGTAAAGGTACAATGTGTCTTTTTCTTTTTCGTAGGCTTTTATGTGCATATTCTTTCTAGCCAGGTTTTACCTACGTAAACTAAGTTGTTCTACATCCCTGGTTCTGTGAAATCTCATTCACAAGTTTCTGGGCCTTTTTTCTGCTGACAAACTGCAACTCTGTGTTGCTCTCTGGGAGACTCAGATAGCTATTTCTGCCTTTTAAGGCATCATCAGTGAGCCACACCCACTTCTCAGATATCCTCCCTGTAAAGGTACAATGTGTCTTTTTCTTTTTCGTAGGCTTTTATGTGCATATTCTTTCTAGCCAGGTTTTACCTACGTAAGCTAAGTTGTTCTACAGCCCTGGTTCTGTGAAATCTCATTCACAAGTTTCTGGGCCTTTTTTCTGCTGACAAACTGCAACTCTGTGTTGCTCTCTGGGAGACTCAGATAGCTATTTCTGCCTTTTAAGGCATCATCAGTGAGCCACACCCACTTCTCAGATATCCTCCCTGTAAAGGTACAATGTGTCTTTTTCTTTTTCGTAGGCTTTTATGTGCATATTCTTTCTAGCCAGGTTTTACCTACGTAAACTAAGTTGTTCTACATCCCTGGTTCTGTGAAATCTCATTCACAAGTTTCTGGGCCTTTTTTCTGCTGACAAACTGCAACTCTGTGTTGCTCTCTGGGAGACTCAGATAGCTATTTCTGCCTTTTAAGGCATCATCAGTGAGCCACACCCACTTCTCAGATATCCTCCCTGTAAAGGTACAATGTGTCTTTTTCTTTTTCGTAGGCTTTTATGTGCATATTCTTTCTAGCCAGGTTTTACCTACGTAAGCTAAGTTGTTCTACAGCCCTGGTTCTGTGAAATCTTATTCACAAGATTCTGGGCCTTTTTTCTGCTGACAAACTGCAACTCTGTGTTGCTCTCTGGGAGACTCAGATAGCTATTTCTGCCTTTTAAGGCATCATCAGTGAGCCACACCCACTTCTCAGATATCCTCCCTGTAAAGGTACAATGTGTCTTTTTCTTTTTCGTAGGCTTTTATGTGCATATTCTTTCTAGCCAGGTTTTACCTACATAAGCTAAGTTGTTCTACAGCCCTGGTTCTGTGAAATCTCATTCACAAGTTTCTGGGCCTTTTTTCTGCTGACAAACTGCAACTCTGTGTTGCTCTCTGGGAGACTCAGATAGCTATTTCTGCCTTTTAAGGCATCATCAGTGAGCCACACCCACTTCTCAGATATCCTCCCTGTAAAGGTACAATGTGTCTTTTTCTTTTTCGTAGGCTTTTATGTGCATATTCTTTCTAGCCAGGTTTTACCTACGTAAACTAAATTGTTCTACAGCCCTGGTTCTGTGAAATCTCATTCACAAGTTTCTGGGCCTTTTTTCTGCTGACAAACTGCAACTCTGTGTTGCTCTCTGGGAGACTCAGATAGCTATTTCTGCCTTTTAAGGCATCATCAGTGAGCCACACCCACTTCTCAGATATCCTCCCTGTAAAGGTACAATGTGTCGTTTTCTTTTTCGTAGGCTTTTATGTGCATATTCTTTCTAGCCAGGTTTTACCTACGTAAACTAAGTTGTTCTACATCCCTGGTTCTGTGAAATCTCATTCACAAGTTTCTGGGCCTTTTTTCTGCTGACAAACTGCAACTCTGTGTTGCTCTCTGGGAGACTCAGATAGCTATTTCTGCCTTTTAAGGCATCATCAGTGAGCCACACCCACTTCTCAGATATCCTCCCTGTAAAGGTACAATGTGTCTTTTTCTTTTTCGTAGGCTTTTATGTGCATATTCTTTCTAGCCAGGTTTTACCTACGTAAGCTAAGTTGTTCTACAGCCCTGGTTCTGTGAAATCTTATTCACAAGATTCTGGGCCTTTTTTCTGCTGACAAACTGCAACTCTGTGTTGCTCTCTGGGAGACTCAGATAGCTATTTCTGCCTTTTAAGGCATCATCAGTGAGCCACACCCACTTCTCAGATATCCTCCCTGTAAAGGTACAATATGACCTCTTCTTTTTCGTAGGCTTTTATGTGCATATTCTTTCTAGCCAGGTTTTACCTACGTAAACTAAGTTGTTCTACAGCCCTGGTTCTATGAAATCTCATTCACAAGTTTCTGGGCCTTTTTTCTGCTGACAAACTGCAACTCTGTGTTGCTCTCTGGGAGACTCAGATAGCTATTTCTGCCTTTTAAGGCATCATCAGTGAGCCACACCCACTTCTCAGATATCCTCCCTGTAAAGGTACAATGTGTCTTTTTCTTTTTCGTAGGCTTTTATGTGCATATTCTTTCTAGCCAGGTTTTACCTACGTAAGCTAAGTTGTTCTACAGCCCTGGTTCTATGAAATCTCATTCACAAGTTTCTGGGCCTTTTTTCTGCTGACAAACTGCAACTCTGTGTTGCTCTCTGGGAGACTCAGATAGCTATTTCTGCCTTTTAAGGCATCATCAGTGAGCCACACCCACTTCTCAGATATCCTCCCTGTAAAGGTACAATGTGTCTTTTTCTTTTTCGTAGGCTTTTATGTGCATATTCTTTCTAGCCAGGTTTTACCTACGTAAACTAAGTTGTTCTACAGCCCTGGTTCTGTGAAATCTCATTCACAAGTTTCTGGGCCTTTTTTCTGCTGACAAACTGCAACTCTGTGTTGCTCTCTGGGAGACTCAGATAGCTATTTCTGCCTTTTAAGGCATCATCAGTGAGCCACACCCACTTCTCAGATATCCTCCCTGTAAAGGTACAATGTGTCTTTTTCTTTTTCGTAGGCTTTTATGTGCATATTCTTTCTAGCCAGGTTTTACCTACGTAAACTAAGTTGTTCTACAGCCCTGGTTCTGTGAAATCTCATTCACAAGTTTCTGGGCCTTTTTTCTGCTGACAAACTGCAACTCTGTGTTGCTCTCTGGGAGACTCAGATAGCTATTTCTGCCTTTTAAGGCATCATCAGTGAGCCACACCCACTTCTCAGATATCCTCCCTGTAAAGGTACAATGTGTCTTTTTCTTTTTCGTAGGCTTTTATGTGCATATTCTTTCTAGCCAGGTTTTACCTACGTAAGCTAAGTTGTTCTACAGCGTTGGTTCTGTGAAATCTCATTCACAAGTTTCTGGGCCTTTTTTCTGCTGACAAACTGCAACTCTGTGTTGCTCTCTGGGAGACTCAGATAGCTATTTCTGCCTTTTAAGGCATCATCAGTGAGCCACACCCACTTCTCAGATATCCTCCCTGTAAAGGTACAATGTGTCTTTTTCTTTTTCGTAGGCTTTTATGTGCATATTCTTTCTAGCCAGGTTTTACCTACATAAGCTATGTTGTTCTACAGCCCTGGTTCTGTGAAATCTCATTCACAAGTTTCTGGGCCTTTTTTCTGCTGACAAACTGCAACTCTGTGTTGCTCTCTGGGAGACTCAGATAGCTATTTCTGCCATTTAAGGCATCATCAGTGAGCCACACCCACTTCTCAGATATCCTCCCTGTAAAGGTACAATGTGTCTTTTTCTTTTTCGTAGGCTTTTATGTGCATATTCTTTCTAGCCAGGTTTTACCTACGTAAACTAAATTGTTCTACAGCCCTGGTTCTGTGAAATCTCATTCACAAGTTTCTGGGCCTTTTTTCTGCTGACAAACTGCAACTCTGTGTTGCTCTCTGGGAGACTCAGATAGCTATTTCTGCCTTTTAAGGCATCATCAGTGAGCCACACCCACTTCTCAGATATCCTCCCTGTAAAGGTACAATGTGTCTTTTTCTTTTTCGTAGGCTTTTATGTGCATATTCTTTCTAGCCAGGTTTTACCTACGTAAACTAAGTTGTTCTACATCCCTGGTTCTGTGAAATCTCATTCACAAGTTTCTGGGCCTTTTTTCTGCTGACAAACTGCAACTCTGTGTTGCTCTCTGGGAGACTCAGATAGCTATTTCTGCCTTTTAAGGCATCATCAGTGAGCCACACCCACTTCTCAGATATCCTCCCTGTAAAGGTACAATGTGTCTTTTTCTTTTTCGTAGGCTTTTATGTGCATATTCTTTCTAGCCAGGTTTTACCTATGTAAGCTAAGTTGTTCTACAGCCCTGGTTCTGTGAAATCTCATTCACAAGTTTCTGGGCCTTTTTTCTGCTGACAAACTGCAACTCTGTGTTGCTCTCTGGGAGACTCAGATAGCTATTTCTGCCTTTTAAGGCATCATCAGTGAGCCACACCCACTTCTCAGATATCCTCCCTGTAAAGGTACAATATGACCTCTTCTTTTTCGTAGGCTTTTATGTGCATATTCTTTCTAGCCAGGTTTTACCTACGTAAACTAAGTTGTTCTACAGCCCTGGTTCTATGAAATCTCATTCACAAGTTTCTGGGCCTTTTTTCTGCTGACAAACTGCAACTCTGTGTTGCTCTCTGGGATACTCAGATAGCTATTTCTGCCTTTTAAGGCATCATCAGTGAGCCACACCCACTTCTCAGATATCCTCCCTGTAAAGGTACAATGTGTCTTTTTCTTTTTCGTAGGCTTTTATGTGCATATTCTTTCTAGCCAGGTTTTACCTACATAAGCTAAGTTGTTCTACAGCCCTGGTTCTGTGAAATCTCATTCACAAGTTTCTGGGCCTTTTTTCTGCTGACAAACTGCAACTCTGTGTTGCTCTCTGGGAGACTCAGATAGCTATTTCTGCCTTTTAAGGCATCATCAGTGAGCCACACCCACTTCTCAGATATCCTCCCTGTAAAGGTACAATGTGTCTTTTTCTTTTTCGTAGGCTTTTATGTGCATATTCTTTCTAGCCAGGTTTTACCTACGTAAACTAAGTTGTTCTACAGCCCTGGTTCTGTGAAATCTCATTCACAAGTTTCTGGGCCTTTTTTCTGCTGACAAACTGCAACTCTGTGTTGCTCTCTGGGAGACTCAGATAGCTATTTCTGCCTTTTAAGGCATCATCAGTGAGCCACACCCACTTCTCAGATATCCTCCCTGTAAAGGTACAATGTGTCTTTTTCTTTTTCGTAGGCTTTTATGTGCATATTCTTTCTAGCCAGGTTTTACCTACATAAGCTAAGTTGTTCTACAGCCCTGGTTCTGTGAAATCTCATTCACAAGTTTCTGGGCCTTTTTTCTGCTGACAAACTGCAACTCTGTGTTGCTCTCTGGGAGACTCAGATAGCTATTTCTGCCTTTTAAGGCATCATCAGTGAGCCACACCCACTTCTCAGATATCCTCCCTGTAAAGGTACAATGTGTCTTTTTCTTTTTCGTAGGCTTTTATGTGCATATTCTTTCTAGCCAGGTTTTACCTACGTAAACTAAATTGTTCTACAGCCCTGGTTCTGTGAAATCTCATTCACAAGTTTCTGGGCCTTTTTTCTGCTGACAAACTGCAACTCTGTGTTGCTCTCTGGGAGACTCAGATAGCTATTTCTGCCTTTTAAGGCATCATCAGTGAGCCACACCCACTTCTCAGATATCCTCCCTGTAAAGGTACAATGTGTCGTTTTCTTTTTCGTAGGCTTTTATGTGCATATTCTTTCTAGCCAGGTTTTACCTACGTAAACTAAGTTGTTCTACATCCCTGGTTCTGTGAAATCTCATTCACAAGTTTCTGGGCCTTTTTTCTGCTGACAAACTGCAACTCTGTGTTGCTCTCTGGGAGACTCAGATAGCTATTTCTGCCTTTTAAGGCATCATCAGTGAGCCACACCCACTTCTCAGATATCCTCCCTGTAAAGGTACAATGTGTCTTTTTCTTTTTCGTAGGCTTTTATGTGCATATTCTTTCTAGCCAGGTTTTACCTACGTAAGCTAAGTTGTTCTACAGCCCTGGTTCTGTGAAATCTTATTCACAAGATTCTGGGCCTTTTTTCTGCTGACAAACTGCAACTCTGTGTTGCTCTCTGGGAGACTCAGATAGCTATTTCTGCCTTTTAAGGCATCATCAGTGAGCCACACCCACTTCTCAGATATCCTCCCTGTAAAGGTACAATATGACCTCTTCTTTTTCGTAGGCTTTTATGTGCATATTCTTTCTAGCCAGGTTTTACCTACGTAAACTAAGTTGTTCTACAGCCCTGGTTCTATGAAATCTCATTCACAAGTTTCTGGGCCTTTTTTCTGCTGACAAACTGCAACTCTGTGTTGCTCTCTGGGAGACTCAGATAGCTATTTCTGCCTTTTAAGGCATCATCAGTGAGCCACACCCACTTCTCAGATATCCTCCCTGTAAAGGTACAATGTGTCTTTTTCTTTTTCGTAGGCTTTTATGTGCATATTCTTTCTAGCCAGGTTTTACCTACGTAAGCTAAGTTGTTCTACAGCCCTGGTTCTATGAAATCTCATTCACAAGTTTCTGGGCCTTTTTTCTGCTGACAAACTGCAACTCTGTGTTGCTCTCTGGGAGACTCAGATAGCTATTTCTGCCTTTTAAGGCATCATCAGTGAGCCACACCCACTTCTCAGATATCCTCCCTGTAAAGGTACAATGTGTCTTTTTCTTTTTCGTAGGCTTTTATGTGCATATTCTTTCTAGCCAGGTTTTACCTACGTAAACTAAGTTGTTCTACAGCCCTGGTTCTGTGAAATTTCATTCACAAGTTTCTGGGCCTTTTTTCTGCTGACAAACTGCAACTCTGTGTTGCTCTCTGGGAGACTCAGATAGCTATTTCTGCCTTTTAAGGCATCATCAGTGAGCCACACCCACTTCTCAGATATCCTCCCTGTAAAGGTACAATGTGTCTTTTTCTTTTTCGTAGGCTTTTATGTGCATATTCTTTCTAGCCAGGTTTTACCTACGTAAACTAAGTTGTTCTACAGCCCTGGTTCTGTGAAATCTCATTCACAAGTTTCTGGGCCTTTTTTCTGCTGACAAACTGCAACTCTGTGTTGCTCTCTGGGAGACTCAGATAGCTATTTCTGCCTTTTAAGGCATCATCAGTGAGCCACACCCACTTCTCAGATATCCTCCCTGTAAAGGTACAATGTGTCTTTTTCTTTTTCGTAGGCTTTTATGTGCATATTCTTTCTAGCCAGGTTTTACCTACGTAAACTAAGTTGTTCTACATCCCTGGTTCTGTGAAATCTCATTCACAAGTTTCTGGGCCTTTTTTCTGCTGACAAACTGCAACTCTGTGTTGCTCTCTGGGAGACTCAGATAGCTATTTCTGCCTTTTAAGGCATCATCAGTGAGCCACACCCACTTCTCAGATATCCTCCCTGTAAAGGTACAATGTGTCTTTTTCTTTTTCATAGGCTTTTATGTGCATATTCTTTCTAGCCAGGTTTTACCTACGTAAACTAAGTTGTTCTACAGCCCTGGTTCTGTGAAATCTCATTCACAAGTTTCTGGGCCTTTTTTCTGCTGACAAACTGCAACTCTGTGTTGCTCTCTGGGAGACTCAGATAGCTATTTCTGCCTTTTAAGGCATCATCAGTGAGCCACACCCACTTCTCAGATATCCTCCCTGTAAAGGTACAATGTGTCTTTTTCTTTTTCGTAGGCTTTTATGTGCATATTCTTTATAGCCAGGTTTTAGGTACGTAAGCTAAGTTGTTCTACAGCCCTGGTTCTGTGAAATCTCATTCACAAGTTTCTGGGCCTTTTTTCTGCTGACAAACTGCAACTCTGTGTTGCTCTCTGGGAGACTCAGATAGCTATTTCTGCCTTTTAAGGCATCATCAGTGAGCCACACCCACTTCTCAGATATCCTCCCTGTAAAGGTACAATGTGTCTTTTTCTTTTTCGTAGGCTTTTATGTGCATATTCTTTCTAGCCAGGATTTACCTACGTAAGCTAAGTTGTTCTACAGCCCTGGTTCTGTGAAATCTCATTCACAAGTTTCTGGGCCTTTTTTCTGCTGACAAACTGCAACTCTGTGTTGCTCTCTGGGAGACTCAGATAGCTATTTCTGCCTTTTAAGGCATCATCAGTGAGCCACACCCACTTCTCAGATATCCTCCCTGTAAAGGTACAATATGACCTCTTCTTTTTCGTAGGCTTTTATGTGCATATTCTTTCTAGCCAGGTTTTACCTACGTAAACTAAGTTGTTCTACAGCCCTGGTTCTATGAAATCTCATTCACAAGTTTCTGGGCCTTTTTTCTGCTGACAAACTGCAACTCTGTGTTGCTCTCTGGGAGACTCAGATAGCTATTTCTGCCTTTTAAGGCATCATCAGTGAGCCACACCCACTTCTCAGATATCCTCCCTGTAAAGGTACAATGTGTCTTTTTCTTTTTCGTAGGCTTTTATGTGCATATTCTTTCTAGCCAGGTTTTAGGTACGTAAGCTAAGTTGTTCTACAGCCCTGGTTCTGTGAAATCTCATTCACAAGTTTCTGGGCCTTTTTTCTGCTGACAAACTGCAACTCTGTGTTGCTCTCTGGGAGACTCAGATAGCTATTTCTGCCTTTTAAGGCATCATCAGTGAGCCACACCCACTTCTCAGATATCCTCCCTGTAAAGGTACAATGTGTCTTTTTCTTTTTCGTAGGCTTTTATGTGCATATTCTTTCTAGCCAGGTTTTACCTACGTAAGCTAAGTTGTTCTACAGCCCTGGTTCTGTGAAATCTCATTCACAAGTTTCTGGGCCTTTTTTCTGCTGACAAACTGCAACTCTGTGTTGCTCTCTGGGAGACTCAGATAGCTATTTCTGCCTTTTAAGGCATCATCAGTGAGCCACACCCACTTCTCAGATATCCTCCCTGTAAAGGTACAATATGACCTCTTCTTTTTCGTAGGCTTTTATGTGCATATTCTTTCTAGCCAGGTTTTACCTACGTAAACTAAGTTGTTCTACAGCCCTGGTTCTATGAAATCTCATTCACAAGTTTCTGGGCCTTTTTTCTGCTGACAAACTGCAACTCTGTGTTGCTCTCTGGGAGACTCAGATAGCTATTTCTGCCTTTTAAGGCATCATCAGTGAGCCACACCCACTTCTCAGATATCCTCCCTGTAAAGGTACAATGTGTCTTTTTCTTTTTCGTAGGCTTTTATGTGCATATTCTTTCTAGCCAGGTTTTACCTACGTAAGCTAAGTTGTTCTACAGACCTGGTTCTATGAAATCTCATTCACAAGTTTCTGGGCCTTTTTTCTGCTGACAAACTGCAACTCTGTGTTGCTCTCTGGGAGACTCAGATAGCTATTTCTGCCTTTTAAGGCATCATCAGTGAGCCACACCCACTTCTCAGATATCCTCCCTGTAAAGGTACAATGTGTCTTTTTCTTTTTCGTAGGCTTTTATGTGCATATTCTTTCTAGCCAGGTTTTACCTACGTAAACTAAGTTGTTCTACAGCCCTGGTTCTGTGAAATCTCATTCACAAGTTTCTGGGCCTTTTTTCTGCTGACAAACTGCAACTCTGTGTTGCTCTCTGGGAGACTCAGATAGCTATTTCTGCCTTTTAAGGCATCATCAGTGAGGCACACCCACTTCTCAGATATCCTCCCTGTAAAGGTACAATGTGTCTTTTTCTTTTTCGTAGGCTTTTATGTGCATATTCTTTCTAGCCAGGTTTTACCTACGTAAACTAAGTTGTTCTACAGCCCTGGTTCTGTGAAATCTCATTCACAAGTTTCTGGGCCTTTTTTCTGCTGACAAACTGCAACTCTGTGTTGCTCTCTGGGAGACTCAGATAGCTATTTCTGCCTTTTAAGGCATCATCAGTGAGCCACACCCACTTCTCAGATATCCTCCCTGTAAAGGTACAATGTGTCTTTTTCTTTTTCGTAGGCTTTTATGTGCATATTCTTTCTAGCCAGGTTTTACCTACGTAAACTAAGTTGTTCTACATCCCTGGTTCTGTGAAATCTCATTCACAAGTTTCTGGGCCTTTTTTCTGCTGACAAACTGCAACTCTGTGTTGCTCTCTGGGAGACTCAGATAGCTATTTCTGCCTTTTAAGGCATCATCAGTGAGCCACACCCACTTCTCAGATATCCTCCCTGTAAAGGTACAATGTGACTTTTTCTTTTTCATAGGCTTTTATGTGCATATTCTTTCTAGCCAGGTTTTACCTACGTAAGCTAAGTTGTTCTACAGCCCTGGTTCTGTGAAATCTCATTCACAAGTTTCTGGGCCTTTTTTCTGCTGACAAACTGCAACTCTGTGTTGCTCTCTGGGAGACTCAGATAGCTATTTCTGCCTTTTAAGGCATCATCAGTGAGCCACACCCACTTCTCAGATATCCTCCCTGTAAAGGTACAATGTGTCTTTTTCTTTTTCGTAGGCTTTTATGTGCATATTCTTTATAGCCAGGTTTTAGGTACGTAAGCTAAGTTGTTCTACAGCCCTGGTTCTGTGAAATCTCATTCACAAGTTTCTGGGCCTTTTTTCTGCTGACAAACTGCAACTCTGTGTTGCTCTCTGGGAGACTCAGATAGCTATTTCTGCCTTTTAAGGCATCATCAGTGAGCCACACCCACTTCTCAGATATCCTCCCTGTAAAGGTACAATGTGTCTTTTTCCTTTTCGTAGGCTTTTATGTGCATATTCTTTCTAGCCAGGTTTTACCTACGTAAGCTAAGTTGTTCTACAGCCCTGGTTCTGTGAAATCTCATTCACAAGTTTCTGGGCCTTTTTTCTGCTGACAAACTGCAACTCTGTGTTGCTCTCTGGGAGACTCAGATAGCTATTTCTGCCTTTTAAGGCATCATCAGTGAGCCACACCCACTTCTCAGATATCCTCCCTGTAAAGGTACAATATGACCTTTTCTTTTTCGTAGGCTTTTATGTGCATATTCTTTCTAGCCAGGTTTTACCTACGTAAGCTAAGTTGTTCTACAGCCCTGGTTCTGTGAAATCTCATTCACAAGTTTCTGGGCCTTTTTTCTGCTGACAAACTGCAACTCTGTGTTGCTCTCTGGGAGACTCAGATAGCTATTTCTGCCTTTTAAGGCATCATCAGTGAGCCACACCCACTTCTCAGACATCCTCCCTGTAAAGGGACAATGTGTCTTTTTCTTTTTCGTAGTCTTTTATGTGCATATTCTTTCTAGCCAGGTTTTACCTACGTAAACTAAGTTGTTCTACAGCCCTGGTTCTGTGAAATCTCATTCCCAAGTTTCTGGGCCTTTTTTCTGCTGACAAATTGCAACTCTGTGTTGCTCTCTGGGAGACTCAGATAGCTATTTCTGCCTTTTAAGGCATCATCAGTGAGCCTCACCCACTTCTCAGATATCCTCCCTGTAAAGGTACAATGTGTCTTTTTCTTTTTCGTAGGCTTTTATGTGCATATTCTTTCTAGCCAGGTTTTACCTACGTAAGCTAAGTTGTTCTACAGCCCTGGTTCTGTGAAATCTCATTCACAAGTTTCTGGGCCTTTTTTCTGCTGACAAACTGCAACTCTGTGTTGCTCTCTGGGAGACTCAGATAGCTATTTCTGCCTTTTAAGGCATCATCAGTGAGCCACACCCACTTCTCAGATATCCTCCCTGTAAAGGTACAATGTGTCTTTTTCTTTTTCGTAGGCTTTTATGTGCATATTCTTTCTAGCCAGGTTTTACCTACGTAAGCTAAGTTGTTCTACAGCCCTGGTTCTGTGAAATCTCATTCACAAGTTTCTGGGCCTTTTTTCTGCTGACAAACTGCAACTCTGTGTTGCTCTCTGGGAGACTCAGATAGCTATTTCTGCCTTTTAAGGCATCATCAGTGAGCCACACCCACTTCTCAGATATCCTCCCTGTAAAGGTACAATATGACCTTTTCTTTTTCGTAGGCTTTTATGTGCATATTCTTTCTAGCCAGGTTTTACCTACGTAAGCTCAGTTGTTCTACAGCCCTGGTTCTGTGAAATCTCATTCACAAGTTTCTGGGCCTTTTTTCTGCTGACAAACTGCAACTCTGTGTTGCTCTCTGGGAGACTCAGATAGCTATTTCTGCCTTTTAAGGCATCATCAGTGAGCCACACCCACTTCTCAGATATCCTCCCTGTAAAGGTACAATATGTCCTTTTCTTTTTCGTAGGCGTTTATGTGCATATTCTTTCTAGCCAGGTTTTACCTACGTAAGCTAAGTTGTTCTACAGCCCTGGTTCTGTGAAATCTCATTCACAAGTTTCTGGGCCTTTTTTCTGCTGACAAACTGCAACTCTGTGTTGCTCTCTGGGAGACTCAGATAGCTATTTCTGCCTTTTAAGGCATCATCAGTGAGCCACACCCACTTCTCAGATATCCTCCCTGTAAAGGTACAATGTGTCTTTTTCTTTTTCGTAGGCTTTTATGTGCATATTCTTTCTAGCCAGGTTTTACCTACGTAAACTAAGTTGTTCTACAGCCCTGGTTCTGTGAAATCTCATTCACAAGTTTCTGGGCCTTTTTTCTGCTGACAAACTGCAACTCTGTGTTGCTCTCTGGGAGACTCAGATAGCTATTTCTGCCTTTTAAGGCATCATCAGTGAGCCACACCCACTTCTCAGATATCCTCCCTGTAAAGGTACAATGTGTCTTTCTCTTTTTCGTAGGCTTTTATGTGCATATTCTTTCTAGCCAGGTTTTACCTACGTAAGCTAAGTTGTTCTACAGCCCTGGTTCTGTGAAATCTCATTCACAAGTTTCTGGGCCTTTTTTCTGCTGACAAACTGCAACTCTGTGTTGCTCTCTGGGAGACTCAGATAGCTATTTCTGCCTTTTAAGGCATCATCAGTGAGCCACACCCACTTCTCAGATATCCTCCCTGTAAAGGTACAATGTGTCTTTTTCTTTTTCATAGGCTTTTATGTGCATATTCTTTCTAGCCAGGTTTTACCTACGTAAACTAAGTTGTTCTACAGCCCTGGTTCTGTGAAATCTCATTCACAAGTTTCTGGGCCTTTTTTCTGCTGACAAACTGCAACTCTGTGTTGCTCTCTGGGAGACTCAGATAGCTATTTCTGCCTTTTAAGGCATCATCAGTGAGCCACACCCACTTCTCAGATATCCTCCCTGTAAAGGTACAATGTGTCTTTTTCTTTTTCGTAGGCTTTTATGTGCATATTCTTTCTAGCCAGGTTTTACCTACGTAAGCTGAGTTTTTCTACAGCCCTGGTTCTGTGCAATCTCATTCACAAGTTTCTGGGCCTTTTTTCTGCTGACAAACTGCAACTCTGTGTTGCTCTCTGGGAGACTCAGATAGCTATTTCTGCCTTTTAAGGCATCATCAGTGAGCCACACCCACTTCTCAGATATCCTCCCTGTAAAGGTACAATGTGTCTTTCTCTTTTTCGTAGGCTTTTATGTGCATATTCTTTCTAGCCAGGTTTTACCTACGTAAGCTAAGTTGTTCTACAGCCCTGGTTCTGTGAAATCTCATTCACAAGTTTCTGGGCCTTTTTTCTGCTGAAAAACTGCAACTCTGTGTTGCTCTCTGGGAGACTCAGATAGCTATTTCTGCCTTTTAAGGCATCATCAGTGAGCCACACCCACTTCTCAGATATCCTCCCTGTAAAGGTACAACATGTCCTTTTCTTTTTCGTAGGCTTTTATGTGCATATTCTTTCTAGCCAGGTTTTACCTACGTAAACTAAGTGGTTCTACATCCTTGGTTCTGTGAAATCTCATTCACAAGTTTCTGGGCCTTTTTTCTGCTGACAAACTGCAACTCTGTGTTGCTCTCTGGGAGACTCAGATACCTATTTCTGCCTTTTAAGGCATCATCAGTGAGCCACACCCACTTCTCAGATATCCTCCCTGTAAAGGTACAATGTGTCTTTTTCTTTTTCGTAGGCTTTTATGTGCATATTCTTTCTAGCCAGGTTTTACCTACGTAAGCTAAGTTGTTCTACAGCCCTGGTTCTGTGAAATCTCATTCACAAGTTTCTGGGCCTTTTTTCTGCTGACAAACTGCAACTCTGTGTTGCTCTCTGGGAGACTCAGATAGCTATTTCTGCCTTTTAAGGCATCATCAGTGAGCCACACCCACTTCTCAGATATCCTCCCTGTAAAGGTACAATGTGTCTTTTTCTTTTTCGTAGGCTTTTATGTGCATATTCTTTCTAGCCAGGTTTTACCTACGTAAGCTAAGTTGTTCTACAGCCCTGGTTCTGTGAAATCTCATTCACAAGTTTCTGGGCCTTTTTTCTGCTGACAAACTGCAACTCTGTGTTGCTCTCTGGGAGACTCAGATAGCTATTTCTGCCTTTTAAGGCATCATCAGTGAGCCACACCCACTTCTCAGATATCCTCCCTGTAAAGGTACAATATGACCTTTTCTTTTTCGTAGGCTTTTATGTGCATATTCTTTCTAGCCAGGTTTTACCTACGTAAGCTCAGTTGTTCTACAGCCCTGGTTCTGTGAAATCTCATTCACAAGTTTCTGGGCCTTTTTTCTGCTGACAAACTGCAACTCTGTGTTGCTCTCTGGGAGACTCAGATAGCTATTTCTGCCTTTTAAGGCATCATCAGTGAGCCACACCCACTTCTCAGATATCCTCCCTGTAAAGGTACAATATGTCCTTTTCTTTTTCGTAGGCGTTTATGTGCATATTCTTTCTAGCCAGGTTTTACCTACGTAAGCTAAGTTGTTCTACAGCCCTGGTTCTGTGAAATCTCATTCACAAGTTTCTGGGCCTTTTTTCTGCTGACAAACTGCAACTCTGTGTTGCTCTCTGGGAGACTCAGATAGCTATTTCTGCCTTTTAAGGCATCATCAGTGAGCCACACCCACTTCTCAGATATCCTCCCTGTAAAGGTACAATGTGTCTTTTTCTTTTTCGTAGGCTTTTATGTGCATATTCTTTCTAGCCAGGTTTTACCTACGTAAACTAAGTTGTTCTACAGCCCTGGTTCTGTGAAATCTCATTCACAAGTTTCTGGGCCTTTTTTCTGCTGACAAACTGCAACTCTGTGTTGCTCTCTGGGAGACTCAGATAGCTATTTCTGCCTTTTAAGGCATCATCAGTGAGCCACACCCACTTCTCAGATATCCTCCCTGTAAAGGTACAATGTGTCTTTCTCTTTTTCGTAGGCTTTTATGTGCATATTCTTTCTAGCCAGGTTTTACCTACGTAAGCTAAGTTGTTCTACAGCCCTGGTTCTGTGAAATCTCATTCACAAGTTTCTGGGCCTTTTTTCTGCTGACAAACTGCAACTCTGTGTTGCTCTCTGGGAGACTCAGATAGCTATTTCTGCCTTTTAAGGCATCATCAGTGAGCCACACCCACTTCTCAGATATCCTCCCTGTAAAGGTACAATGTGTCTTTTTCTTTTTCATAGGCTTTTATGTGCATATTCTTTCTAGCCAGGTTTTACCTACGTAAACTAAGTTGTTCTACAGCCCTGGTTCTGTGAAATCTCATTCACAAGTTTCTGGGCCTTTTTTCTGCTGACAAACTGCAACTCTGTGTTGCTCTCTGGGAGACTCAGATAGCTATTTCTGCCTTTTAAGGCATCATCAGTGAGCCACACCCACTTCTCAGATATCCTCCCTGTAAAGGTACAATGTGTCTTTCTCTTTTTCGTAGGCTTTTATGTGCATATTCTTTCTAGCCAGGTTTTACCTACGTAAGCTAAGTTGTTCTACAGCCCTGGTTCTGTGAAATCTCATTCACAAGTTTCTGGGCCTTTTTTCTGCTGACAAACTGCAACTCTGTGTTGCTCTCTGGGAGACTCAGATAGCTATTTCTGCCTTTTAAGGCATCATCAGTGAGCCACACCCACTTCTCAGATATCCTCCCTGTAAAGGTACAATGTGTCTTTTTCTTTTTCGTAGGCTTTTATGTGCATATTCTTTCTAGCCAGGTTTTACCTACGTAAACTAAGTTGTTCTACAGCCCTGGTTCTGTGAAATCTCATTCACAAGTTTCTGGGCCTTTTTTCTGCTGACAAACTGCAACTCTGTGTTGCTCTCTGGGAGACTCAGATAGCTATTTCTGCCTTTTAAGGCATCATCAGTGAGCCACACCCACTTCTCAGATATCCTCCCTGTAAAGGTACAATGTGTCTTTTTCTTTTTCGTAGGCTTTTATGTGCATATTCTTTCTAGCCAGGTTTTACCTACGTCAGCTGAGTTTTTCTACAGCCCTGGTTCTGTGCAATCTCATTCACAAGTTTCTGGGCCTTTTTTCTGCTGACAAACTGCAACTCTGTGTTGCTCTCTGGGAGACTCAGATAGCTATTTCTGCCTTTTAAGGCATCATCAGTGAGCCACACCCACTTCTCAGATATCCTCCCTGTAAAGGTACAATGTGTCTTTTTCTTTTTCGTAGGCTTTTATGTGCATATTCTTTCTAGCCAGGTTTTACCTACGTAAACTAAGTTGTTCTACAGCCCTGGTTCTGTGAAATCTCATTCACAAGTTTCTGGGCCTTTTTTCTGCTGACAAACTGCAACTCTGTGTTGCTCTCTGGGAGACTCAGATAGCTATTTCTGCCTTTTAAGGCATCATCAGTGAGCCACACCCACTTCTCAGATATCCTCCCTGTAAAGGTACAATGTGTCTTTTTCTTTTTCGTAGGCTTTTATGTGCATATTCTTTCTAGCCAGGTTTTACCTACGTAAACTAAGTTGTTCTACAGCCCTGGTTCTGTGAAATCTCATTCACAAGTTTCTGGGCCTTTTTTCTGCTGACAAACTGCAACTCTGTGTTGCTCTCTGGGAGACTCAGATAGCTATTTCTGCCTTTTAAGGCATCATCAGTGAGCCACACCCACTTCTCAGATATCCTCCCTGTAAAGGTACAATGTGTCTTTTTCTTTTTCGTAGGCTTTTATGTGCATATTCTTTCTAGCCAGGTTTTACCTACGTCAGCTGAGTTTTTCTACAGCCCTGGTTCTGTGCAATCTCATTCACAAGTTTCTGGGCCTTTTTTCTGCTGACAAACTGCAACTCTGTGTTGCTCTCTGGGAGACTCAGATAGCTATTTCTGCCTTTTAAGGCATCATCAGTGAGCCACACCCACTTCTCAGATATCCTCCCTGTAAAGGTACAATGTGTCTTTTTCTTTTTCGTAGGCTTTTATGTGCATATTCTTTCTAGCCAGGTTTTACCTACGTAAACTAAGTTGTTCTACAGCCCTGGTTCTGTGAAATCTCATTCACAAGTTTCTGGGCCTTTTTTCTGCTGACAAACTGCAACTCTGTGTTGCTCTCTGGGAGACTCAGATAGCTATTTCTGCCTTTTAAGGCATCATCAGTGAGCCACACCCACTTCTCAGATATCCTCCCTGTAAAGGTACAATGTGTCTTTCTCTTTTTCGTAGGCTTTTATGTGCATATTCTTTCTAGCCAGGTTTTACCTACGTAAGCTAAGTTGTTCTACAGCCCTGGTTCTGTGAAATCTCATTCACAAGTTTCTGGGCCTTTTTTCTGCTGACAAACTGCAACTCTGTGTTGCTCTCTGGGAGACTCAGATAGCTATTTCTGCCTTTTAAGGCATCATCAGTGAGCCACACCCACTTCTCAGATATCCTCCCTGTAAAGGTACAATGTGTCTTTTTCTTTTTCATAGGCTTTTATGTGCATATTCCTTCTAGCCAGGTTTTACCTACGTAAACTAAGTTGTTCTACAGCCCTGGTTCTGTGAAATCTCATTCACAAGTTTCTGGGCCTTTTTTCTGCTGACAAACTGCAACTCTGTGTTGCTCTCTGGGAGACTCAGATAGCTATTTCTGCCTTTTAAGGCATCATCAGTGAGCCACACCCACTTCTCAGATATCCTCCCTGTAAAGGTACAATGTGTCTTTTTCTTTTTCGTAGGCTTTTATGTGCATATTCTTTCTAGCCAGGTTTTACCTACGTCAGCTGAGTTTTTCTACAGCCCTGGTTCTGTGCAATCTCATTCACAAGTTTCTGGGCCTTTTTTCTGCTGACAAACTGCAACTCTGTGTTGCTCTCTGGGAGACTCAGATAGCTATTTCTGCCTTTTAAGGCATCATCAGTGAGCCACACCCACTTCTCAGATATCCTCCCTGTAAAGGTACAATGTGTCTTTCTCTTTTTCGTAGGCTTTTATGTGCATATTCTTTCTAGCCAGGTTTTACCTACGTAAGCTAAGTTGTTCTACAGCCCTGGTTCTGTGAAATCTCATTCACAAGTTTCTGGGCCTTTTTTCTGCTGACAAACTGCAACTCTGTGTTGCTCTCTGGGAGACTCAGATAGCTATTTCTGCCTTTTAAGGCATCATCAGTGAGCCACACCCACTTCTCAGATATCCTCCCTGTAAAGGTACAACATGTCCTTTTCTTTTTCGTAGGCTTTTATGTGCATATTCTTTCTAGCCAGGTTTTACCTACGTAAACTAAGTGGTTCTACATCCTTGGTTCTGTGAAATCTCATTCACAAGTTTCTGGGCCTTTTTTCTGCTGACAAACTGCAACTCTGTGTTGCTCTCTGGGAGACTCAGATAGCTATTTCTGCCTTTTAAGGCATCATCAGTGAGCCACACCCACTTCTCAGATATCCTCCCTGTAAAGGTACAATGTGTCTTTTTCTTTTTCGCAGGCTTTTATGTGCATATTCTTTCTAGCCAGGTTTTACCTACGTAAGCTAAGTTGTTCTACAGCCCTGGTTCTGTGAAATCTCATTCACAAGTTTCTGGGCCTTTTTTCTGCTGACAAACTGCAACTCTGTGTTGCTCTCTGGGAGACTCAGATAGCTATTTCTGCCTTTTAAGGCATCATCAGTGAGCCACACCCACTTCTCAGATATCCTCCCTGTAAAGGTACAATGTGTCTTTTTCTTTTTCGTAGGCTTTTATGTGCATATTCTTTCTAGCCAGGTTTTACCTACGTAAACTAAGTTGTTCTACATCCCTGGTTCTGTGAAATCTCATTCACAAGTTTCTGGGCCTTTTTTCTGCTGACAAACTGCAACTCTGTGTTGCTCTCTGGGAGACTCAGATAGCTATTTCTGCCTTTTAAGGCATCATCAGTGAGCCACACCCACTTCTCAGATATCCTCCCTGTAAAGGTACAATGTGTCCTTTTCTTTTTCGTAGGCTTTTATGTGCATATTCTTTCTAGCCAGGTTTTACCTACGTAAGCTAAGTTGTTCTACAGCCCTGGTTCTGTGAAATCTCATTCACAAGTTTCTGGGCCTTTTTTCTGCTGACAAACTGCAACTCTGTGTTGCTCTCTGGGAGACTCAGATAGCTATTTCTGCCTTTTAAGGCATCATCAGTGAGCCACACCCACTTCTCAGATATCCTCCCTGTAAAGGTACAATGTGTCTTTTTCTTTTTCGTAGGCTTTTATGTGCATATTCTTTCTAGCCAGGTTTTACCTACGTAAGCTAAGTTGTTCTACAGCGTTGGTTCTGTGAAATCTCATTCACAAGTTTCTGGGCCTTTTTTCTGCTGACAAACTGCAACTCTGTGTTGCTCTCTGGGAGACTCAGATAGCTATTTCTGCCTTTTAAGGCATCATCAGTGAGCCACACCCACTTCTCAGATATCCTCCCTGTAAAGGTACAATGTGTCTTTTTCTTTTTCGTAGGCTTTTATGTGCATATTCTTTCTAGCCAGGTTTTACCTACATAAGCTAAGTTGTTCTACAGCCCTGGTTCTGTGAAATCTCATTCACAAGTTTCTGGGCCTTTTTTCTGCTGACAAACTGAAACTCTGTGTTGCTCTCTGGGAGACTCAGATAGCTATTTCTGCCTTTTAAGGCATCATCAGTGAGCCACACCCACTTCTCAGATATCCTCCCTGTAAAGGTACAATGTGTCTTTTTCTTTTTCGTAGGCTTTTATGTGCATATTCTTTATAGCCAGGTTTTAGGTACGTAAGCTAAGTTGTTCTACAGCCCTGGTTCTGTGAAATCTCATTCACAAGTTTCTGGGCCTTTTTTCTGCTGACAAACTGCAACTCTGTGTTGCTCTCTGGGAGACTCAGATAGCTATTTCTGCCTTTTAAGGCATCATCAGTGAGCCACACCCACTTCTCAGATATCCTCCCTGTAAAGGTACAATATGTCCTTTTCTTTTTCGTAGGCGTTTATGTGCATATTCTTTCTAGCCAGGTTTTACCTACGTAAACTTAGTTGTTCTACAGCCCTGGTTCTGTGAAATCTCATTCACAAGTTTCTGGGCCTTTTTTCTGCTGACAAACTGAAACTCTGTGTTGCTCTCTGGGAGACTCAGATAGCTATTTCTGCCTTTTAAGGCATCATCAGTGAGCCACACCCACTTCTCAGATATCCTCCCTGTAAAGGTACAATGTGTCTTTTTCTTTTTCGTAGGCTTTTATGTGCATATTCTTTATAGCCAGGTTTTAGGTACGTAAGCTAAGTTGTTCTACAGCCCTGGTTCTGTGAAATCTCATTCACAAGTTTCTGGGCCTTTTTTCTGCTGACAAACTGCAACTCTGTGTTGCTCTCTGGGAGACTCAGATAGCTATTTCTGCCTTTTAAGGCATCATCAGTGAGCCACACCCACTTCTCAGATATCCTCCCTGTAAAGGTACAATATGTCCTTTTCTTTTTCGTAGGCGTTTATGTGCATATTCATTCTAGCCAGGTTTTACCTACGTAAACTTAGTTGTTCTACAGCCCTGGTTCTGTGAAATCTCATTCACAAGTTTCTGGGCCTTTTTTCTGCTGACAAACTGAAACTCTGTGTTGCTCTCTGGGAGACTCAGATAGCTATTTCTGCCTTTTAAGGCATCATCAGTGAGCCACACCCACTTCTCAGATATCCTCCCTGTAAAGGTACAATGTGTCTTTTTCTTTTTCGTAGGCTTTTATGTGCATATTCTTTATAGCCAGGTTTTAGGTACGTAAGCTAAGTTGTTCTACAGCCCTGGTTCTGTGAAATCTCATTCACAAGTTTCTGGGCCTTTTTTCTGCTGACAAACTGCAACTCTGTGTTGCTCTCTGGGAGACTCAGATAGCTATTTCTGCCTTTTAAGGCATCATCAGTGAGCCACACCCACTTCTCAGATATCCTCCCTGTAAAGGTACAATATGTCCTTTTCTTTTTCGTAGGCGTTTATGTGCATATTCTTTCTAGCCAGGTTTTACCTACGTAAACTTAGTTGTTCTACAGCCCTGGTTCTGTGAAATCTCATTCACAAGTTTCTGGGCCTTTTTTCTGCTGACAAACTGCAACTCTGTGTTGCTCTCTGGGAGACTCAGATAGCTATTTCTGCCTTTTAAGGCATTATCAGTGAGCCACACCCACTTCTCAGACATCCTCCCTGTAAAGGGACAATGTGTCTTTTTCTTTTTCGTAGGCTTTTATGTGCATATTCTTTCTAGCCAGGTTTTACCTACGTAAACTAAGTTGTTCTACAGCCCTGGTTCTGTGAAATCTCATTCCCAAGTTTCTGGGCCTTTTTTCTGCTGACAAACTGCAACTCTGTGTTGCTCTCTGGGAGACTCAGATAGCTATTTCTGCCTTTTAAGGCATCATCAGTGAGCCACACCCACTTCTCAGATATCCTCCCTGTAAAGGTACAATGTGTCTTTTTCTTTTTCGTAGGCTTTTATGTGCATATTCTTTCTAGCCAGGTTTTACCTACGTAAGCTAAGTTGTTCTACAGCCCTGGTTCTGTGAAATCTCATTCACAAGTTTCTGGGCCTTTTTTCTGCTGACAAACTGCAACTCTGTGTTGCTCTCTGGGAGACTCAGATAGCTATTTCTGCCTTTTAAGGCATCATCAGTGAGCCACACCCACTTCTCAGATATCCTCCCTGTAAAGGTACAATATGACCTTTTCTTTTTCGTAGGCTTTTATGTGCATATTCTTTCTAGCCAGGTTTTACCTACGTAAGCTAAGTTGTTCTACAGCCCTGGTTCTGTGAAATCTCATTCCCAAGTTTCTGGGCCTTTTTTCTGCTGACAAACTGCAACTCTGTGTTGCTCTCTGGGAGACTCAGATAGCTATTTCTGCCTTTTAAGGCATGATCAGTGAGCCACACCCACTTCTCAGACATCCTCCCTGTAAAGGGACAATGTGTCTTTTTCTTTTTCATAGTCTTTTATGTGCATATTCTTTCTAGCCAGGTTTTACCTACGTAAACTAAGTTGTTCTACAGCCCTGGTTCTGTGAAATCTCATTCCCAAGTTTCTGGGCCTTTTTTCTGCTGACAAATTGCAACTCTGTGTTGCTCTCTGGGAGACTCAGATAGCTATTTCTGCCTTTTAAGGCATCATCAGTGAGCCTCACCCACTTCTCAGATATCCTCCCTGTAAAGGTACAATGTGTCTTTTTCTTTTTCGTAGGCTTTTATGTGCATATTCTTTCTAGCCAGGTTTTACCTACGTAAGCTAAGTTGTTCTACAGCCCTGGTTCTGTGAAATCTCATTCACAAGTTTCTGGGCCTTTTTTCTGCTGACAAACTGCAACTCTGTGTTGCTCTCTGGGAGACTCAGATAGCTATCTCTGCCTTTTAAGGCATCATCAGTGAGCCACACCCACTTCTCAGATATCCTCCCTGTAAAGGTACAATATGACCTTTTCTTTTTCGTAGGCTTTTATGTGCATATTCTTTCTAGCCAGGTTTTACCTACGTAAGCTAAGTTGTTCTACAGCCCTGGTTCTGTGAAATCTCATTCCCAAGTTTCTGGGCCTTTTTTCTGCTGACAAACTGCAACTCTGTGTTGCTCTCTGGGAGACTCAGATAGCTATTTCTGCCTTTTAAGGCATGATCAGTGAGCCACACCCACTTCTCAGACATCCTCCCTGTAAAGGGACAATGTGTCTTTTTCTTTTTCATAGTCTTTTATGTGCATATTCTTTCTAGCCAGGTTTTACCTACGTAAACTAAGTTGTTCTACAGCCCTGGTTCTGTGAAATCTCATTCCCAAGTTTCTGGGCCTTTTTTCTGCTGACAAATTGCAACTCTGTGTTGCTCTCTGGGAGACTCAGATAGCTATTTCTGCCTTTTAAGGCATCATCAGTGAGCCTCACCCACTTCTCAGATATCCTCCCTGTAAAGGTACAATGTGTCTTTTTCTTTTTCGTAGGCTTTTATGTGCATATTCTTTCTAGCCAGGTTTTACCTACGTAAGCTAAGTTGTTCTACAGCCCTGGTTCTGTGAAATCTCATTCACAAGTTTCTGGGCCTTTTTTCTGCTGACAAACTGCAACTCTGTGTTGCTCTCTGGGAGACTCAGATAGCTATTTCTGCCTTTTAAGGCATCATCAGTGAGCCACACCCACTTCTCAGATATCCTCCCTGTAAAGGTACAATGTGTCTTTTTCTTTTTCGTAGGCTTTTATGTGCATATTCTTTCTAGCCAGGTTTTACCTACGTAAGCTAAGTTGTTCTACAGCCCTGGTTCTGTGAAATCTCATTCACAAGTTTCTGGGCCTTTTTTCTGCTGACAAACTGCAACTCTGTGTTGCTCTCTGGGAGACTCAGATAGCTATTTCTGCCTTTTAAGGCATCATCAGTGAGCCACACCCACTTCTCAGATATCCTCCCTGTAAAGGTACAATATGTCCTTTTCTTTTTCGTAGGCGTTTATGTGCATATTCTTTCTAGCCAGGTTTTACCTACGTAAACTTAGTTGTTCTACAGCCCTGGTTCTGTGAAATCTCATTCACAAGTTTCTGGGCCTTTTTTCTGCTGACAAACTGCAACTCTGTGTTGCTCTCTGGGAGACTCAGATAGCTATTTCTGCCTTTTAAGGCATTATCAGTGAGCCACACCCACTTCTCAGACATCCTCCCTGTAAAGGTACAAAGTGTCTTTTTCTTTTTCGTAGGCTTTTATGTGCATATTCTTTCTAGCCAGGTTTTACCTACGTAAGCTAAGTTGTTCTACAGCCCTGGTTCTGTGAAATCTCATTCACAAGTTTCTGGGCCTTTTTTCTGCTGACAAACTGCAACTCTGTGTTGCTCTCTGGGAGACTCAGATAGCTATTTCTGCCTTTTAAGGCATCATCAGTGAGCCACACCCACTTCTCAGATATCCTCCCTGTAAAGGTACAATGTGTCTTTTTCTTTTTCGTAGGCTTTTATGTGCATATTCTTTCTAGCCAGGTTTTACCTACGTAAGCTAAGTTGTTCTACAGCCCTGGTTCTGTGAAATCTCATTCACAAGTTTCTGGGCCTTTTTTCTGCTGACAAACTGCAACTCTGTGTTGCTCTCTGGGAGACTCAGATAGCTATTTCTGCCTTTTAAGGCATCATCAGTGAGCCACACCCACTTCTCAGATATCCTCCCTGTAAAGGTACAATATGACCTTTTCTTTTTCGTAGGCTTTTATGTGCATATTCTTTCTAGCCAGGTTTTACCTACGTAAGCTCAGTTGTTCTACAGCCCTGGTTCTGTGAAATCTCATTCACAAGTTTCTGGGCCTTTTTTCTGCTGACAAACTGCAACTCTGTGTTGCTCTCTGGGAGACTCAGATAGCTATTTCTGCCTTTTAAGGCATCATCAGTGAGCCACACCCACTTCTCAGATATCCTCCCTGTAAAGGTACAATATGTCCTTTTCTTTTTCGTAGGCGTTTATGTGCATATTCTTTCTAGCCAGGTTTTACCTACGTAAGCTAAGTTGTTCTACAGCCCTGGTTCTGTGAAATCTCATTCACAAGTTTCTGGGCCTTTTTTCTGCTGACAAACTGCAACTCTGTGTTGCTCTCTGGGAGACTCAGATAGCTATTTCTGCCTTTTAAGGCATCATCAGTGAGCCACACCCACTTCTCAGATATCCTCCCTGTAAAGGTACAATGTGTCTTTTTCTTTTTCGTAGGTTTTTATGTGCATATTCTTTCTAGCCAGGTTTTACCTACGTAAACTAAGTTGTTCTACAGCCCTGGTTCTGTGAAATCTCATTCACAAGTTTCTGGGCCTTTTTTCTGCTGACAAACTGCAACTCTGTGTTGCTCTCTGGGAGACTCAGATAGCTATTTCTGCCTTTTAAGGCATCATCAGTGAGCCACACCCACTTCTCAGATATCCTCCCTGTAAAGGTACAATGTGTCTTTTTCTTTTTCGTAGGCTTTTATGTGCATATTCTTTCTAGCCAGGTTTTACCTACGTAAGCTAAGTTGTTCTACAGCCCTGGTTCTGTGAAATCTCATTCACAAGTTTCTGGGCCTTTTTTCTGCTGACAAACTGCAACTCTGTGTTGCTCTCTGGGAGACTCAGATAGCTATTTCTGCCTTTTAAGGCATCATCAGTGAGCCACACCCACTTCTCAGATATCCTCCCTGTAAAGGTACAATGTGTCTTTTTCTTTTTCGTAGGCTTTTATGTGCATATTCTTTCTAGCCAGGTTTTACCTACGTAAACTAAGTTGTTCTACAGCCCTGGTTCTGTGAAATCTCATTCACAAGTTTCTGGGCCTTTTTTCTGCTGACAAACTGCAACTCTGTGTTGCTCTCTGGGAGACTCAGATAGCTATTTCTGCCTTTTAAGGCATCATCAGTGAGCCACACCCA
This sequence comes from Pituophis catenifer annectens, assembly GCF_029215685.1. Classification (NCBI taxonomy): domain Eukaryota; kingdom Metazoa; phylum Chordata; class Lepidosauria; order Squamata; family Colubridae; genus Pituophis; species Pituophis catenifer. The sequence goes on along the minus strand of NW_027256983.1, from coordinate 48,978 downwards.
CTTCTCAGATATCCTCCCTGTAAAGGTACAATGTGTCTTTTTCTTTTTCGTAGGCTTTTATGTGCATATTCTTTCTAGCCAGGTTTTACCTACGTAAACTAAGTTGTTCTACATCCCTGGTTCTGTGAAATCTCATTCACAAGTTTCTGGGCCTTTTTTCTGCTGACAAACTGCAACTCTGTGTTGCTCTCTGGGAGACTCAGATAGCTATTTCTGCCTTTTAAGGCATCATCAGTGAGCCACACCCACTTCTCAGATATCCTCCCTGTAAAGGTACAATGTGTCTTTTTCTTTTTCGTAGGCTTTTATGTGCATATTCTTTCTAGCCAGGTTTTACCTACGTAAACTAAGTTGTTCTACAGCCCTGGTTCTGTGAAATCTCATTCACAAGTTTCTGGGCCTTTTTTCTGCTGACAAACTGCAACTCTGTGTTGCTCTCTGGGAGACTCAGATAGCTATTTCTGCCTTTTAAGGCATCATCAGTGAGCCACACCCACTTCTCAGATATCCTCCCTGTAAAGGTACAATGTGTCTTTTTCTTTTTCGTAGGCTTTTATGTGCATATTCTTTCTAGCCAGGTTTTACCTACGTAAGCTAAGTTGTTCTACAGCCCTGGTTCTGTGAAATCTCATTCACAAGTTTCTGGGCCTTTTTTCTGCTGACAAACTGCAACTCTGTGTTGCTCTCTGGGAGACTCAGATAGCTATTTCTGCCTTTTAAGGCATCATCAGTGAGCCACACCCACTTCTCAGATATCCTCCCTGTAAAGGTACAATGTGTCTTTTTCTTTTTCGTAGGCTTTTATGTGCATATTCTTTCTAGCCAGGTTTTACCTACGTAAACTAAGTTGTTCTACAGCCCTGGTTCTGTGAAATCTCATTCACAAGTTTCTGGGCCTTTTTTCTGCTGACAAACTGCAACTCTGTGTTGCTCTCTGGGAGACTCAGATAGCTATTTCTGCCTTTTAAGGCATCATCAGTGAGCCACACCCACTTCTCAGATATCCTCCCTGTAAAGGTACAATGTGTCTTTTTCTTTTTCGTAGGCTTTTATGTGCATATTCTTTCTAGCCAGGTTTTACCTACGTAAACTAAGTTGTTCTACAGCCCTGGTTCTGTGAAATCTCATTCACAAGTTTCTGGGCCTTTTTTCTGCTGACAAACTGCAACTCTGTGTTGCTCTCTGGGAGACTCAGATAGCTATTTCTGCCTTTTAAGGCATCATCAGTGAGCCACACCCACTTCTCAGATATCCTCCCTGTAAAGGTACAATGTGTCTTTTTCTTTTTCGTAGGCTTTTATGTGCATATTCTTTCTAGCCAGGTTTTACCTACGTAAGCTAAGTTGTTCTACAGCCCTGGTTCTGTGAAATCTTATTCACAAGATTCTGGGCCTTTTTTTCTGCTGACAAACTGCAACTCTGTGTTGCTCTCTGGGAGACTCAGATAGCTATTTCTGCCTTTTAAGGCATCATCAGTGAGCCACACCCACTTCTCAGATATCCTCCCTGTAAAGGTACAATATGACCTCTTCTTTTTCGTAGGCTTTTATGTGCATATTCTTTCTAGCCAGGTTTTACCTACGTAAGCTAAGTTGTTCTACAGCCCTGGTTCTATGAAATCTCATTCACAAGTTTCTGGGCCTTTTTTCTGCTGACAAACTGCAACTCTGTGTTGCTCTCTGGGAGACTCAGATAGCTATTTCTGCCTTTTAAGGCATCATCAGTGAGCCACACCCACTTCTCAGATATCCTCCCTGTAAAGGTACAATGTGTCTTTTTCTTTTTCGTAGGCTTTTATGTGCATATTCTTTCTAGCCAGGTTTTACCTACGTAAGCTATGTTGTTCTACAGCCCTGGTTCTGTGAAATCTCATTCACAAGTTTCTGGGCCTTTTTTCTGCTGACAAACTGCAACTCTGTGTTGCTCTCTGGGAGACTCAGATAGCTATTTCTGCCTTTTAAGGCATCATCAGTGAGCCACACCCACTTCTCAGATATCCTCCCTGTAAAGGTACAATGTGTCTTTTTCTTTTTCGTAGGCTTTTATGTGCATATTCTTTCTAGCCAGGTTTTACCTACGTAAACTAAGTTGTTCTACAGCCCTGGTTCTGTGAAATCTCATTCACAAGTTTCTGGGCCTTTTTTCTGCTGACAAACTGCAACTCTGTGTTGCTCTCTGGGAGACTCGGATAGCTATTTCTGCCTTTTAAGGCATCATCAGTGAGCCACACCCACTTCTCAGATATCCTCCCTGTAAAGGTACAATGTGTCTTTTTCTTTTTCGTAGGCTTTTATGTGCATATTCTTTCTAGCCAGGTTTTACCTACGTAAACTGAGTTGTTCTACAGCCCTGGTTCTGTGAAATCTCGTTCACAAGTTTCTGGGCCTTTTTTCTGCTGACAAACTGCAACTCTGTGTTGCTCTCTGGGAGACTCGGATAGCTATTTCTGCCTTTTAAGGCATCATCAGTGAGCCACACCCACTTCTCAGATATCCTCCCTGTAAAGGTACCATGTGTCTTTTTCTTTTTCGTAGGCTTTTATGTGCATATTCTTTCTAGCCAGGTTTTACCTACGTAAACTAAGTTGTTCTACAGCCCTGGTTCTGTGAAATCTCATTCACAAGTTTCTGGGCCTTTTTTCTGCTGACAAACTGCAACTCTGTGTTGCTCTCTGGGAGACTCAGATAGCTATTTCTGCCTTTTAAGGCATCATCAGTGAGCCACACCCACTTCTCAGATATCCTCCCTGTAAAGGTACAATGTGTCTTTTTCTTTTTCGTAGGCTTTTATGTGCATATTCTTTCTAGCCAGGTTTTACCTACGTAAACTAAGTTGTTCTACAGCCCTGGTTCTGTGAAATCTCATTCACAAGTTTCTGGGCCTTTTTTCTGCTGACAAACTGCAACTCTGTGTTGCTCTCTGGGAGACTCAGATAGCTATTTCTGCCTTTTAAGGCATCATCAGTGAGCCACACCCACTTCTCAGATATCCTCCCTGTAAAGTTACAATGTGTCTTTTTCTTTTTCGTAGGCTTTTATGTGCATATTCTTTCTAGCCAGGTTTTACCTACATAAGCTAAGTTGTTCTACAGCCCTGGTTCTGTGAAATCTCATTCAGAAGTTTCTGGGCCTTTTTTCTGCTGACAAACTGCAACTCTGTGTTGCTCTCTGGGAGACTCAGATAGCTATTTCTGCCTTTTAAGGCATCATCAGTGAGCCACACCCACTTCTCAGATATCCTCCCTGTAAAGGTACAATGTGTCTTTTTCTTTTTCGTAGGCTTTTATGTGCATATTCTTTCTAGCCAGGTTTTACCTACGTAAACTAAATTGTTCTACAGCCCTGGTTCTGTGAAATCTCATTCACAAGTTTCTGGGCCTTTTTTCTGCTGACAAACTGCAACTCTGTGTTGCTCTCTGGGAGACTCAGATAGCTATTTCTGCCTTTTAAGGCATCATCAGTGAGCCACACCCACTTCTCAGATATCCTCCCTGTAAAGGTACAATGTGTCTTTTTCTTTTTCGTAGGCTTTTATGTGCATATTTTTTCTAGCCAGTTTTTACCTACGTAAACTAAGTTGTTCTACATCCCTGGTTCTGTGAAATCTCATTCACAAGTTTCTGGGCCTTTTTTCTGCTGACAAACTGCAACTCTGTGTTGCTCTCTGGGAGACTCAGATAGCTATTTCTGCCTTTTAAGGCATCATCAGTGAGCCACACCCACTTCTCAGATATCCTCCCTGTAAAGGTACAATGTGTCTTTTTCTTTTTCGTAGGCTTTTATGTGCATATTCTTTCTAGCCAGGTTTTACCTACGTAAGCTAAGTTGTTCTACAGCCCTGGTTCTGTGAAATCTTATTCACAAGATTCTGGGCCTTTTTTCTGCTGACAAACTGCAACTCTGTGTTGCTCTCTGGGAGACTCAGATAGCTATTTCTGCCTTTTAAGGCATCATCAGTGAGCCACACCCACTTCTCAGATATCCTCCCTGTAAAGGTACAATGTGTCTTTTTCTTTTTCGTAGGCTTTTATGTGCATATTCTTTCTAGCCAGGTTTTACCTACGTAAACTGAGTTGTTCTACAGCCCTGGTTCTGTGAAATCTCGTTCACAAGTTTCTGGGCCTTTTTTCTGCTGACAAACTGCAACTCTGTGTTGCTCTCTGGGAGACTAGGATAGCTATTTCTGCCTTTTAAGGCATCATCAGTGAGCCACACCCACTTCTCAGATATCCTCCCTGTAAAGGTACCATGTGTCTTTTTCTTTTTCGTAGGCTTTTATGTGCATATTCTTTCTAGCCAGGTTTTACCTACGTAAACTAAGTTGTTCTACAGCCCTGGTTCTGTGAAATCTCATTCACAAGTTTCTGGGCCTTTTTTCTGCTGACAAACTGCAACTCTGTGTTGCTCTCTGGGAGACTCAGATAGCTATTTCTGCCTTTTAAGGCATCATCAGTGAGCCACACCCACTTCTCAGATATCCTCCCTGTAAAGGTACAATGTGTCTTTTTCTTTTTCGTAGGCTTTTATGTGCATATTCTTTCTAGCCAGGTTTTACCTACGTAAACTAAGTTGTTCTACAGCCCTGGTTCTGTGAAATCTCATTCACAAGTTTCTGGGCCTTTTTTCTGCTGACAAACTGCAACTCTGTGTTGCTCTCTGGGAGACTCAGATAGCTATTTCTGCCTTTTAAGGCATCATCAGTGAGCCACACCCACTTCTCAGATATCCTCCCTGTAAAGTTACAATGTGTCTTTTTCTTTTTCGTAGGCTTTTATGTGCATATTCTTTCTAGCCAGGTTTTACCTACATAAGCTAAGTTGTTCTACAGCCCTGGTTCTGTGAAATCTCATTCAGAAGTTTCTGGGCCTTTTTTCTGCTGACAAACTGCAACTCTGTGTTGCTCTCTGGGAGACTCAGATAGCTATTTCTGCCTTTTAAGGCATCATCAGTGAGCCACACCCACTTCTCAGATATCCTCCCTGTAAAGGTACAATGTGTCTTTTTCTTTTTCGTAGGCTTTTATGTGCATATTCTTTCTAGCCAGGTTTTACCTACGTAAACTAAATTGTTCTACAGCCCTGGTTCTGTGAAATCTCATTCACAAGTTTCTGGGCCTTTTTTCTGCTGACAAACTGCAACTCTGTGTTGCTCTCTGGGAGACTCAGATAGCTATTTCTGCCTTTTAAGGCATCATCAGTGAGCCACACCCACTTCTCAGATATCCTCCCTGTAAAGGTACAATGTGTCTTTTTCTTTTTCGTAGGCTTTTATGTGCATATTTTTTCTAGCCAGTTTTTACCTACGTAAACTAAGTTGTTCTACATCCCTGGTTCTGTGAAATCTCATTCACAAGTTTCTGGGCCTTTTTTCTGCTGACAAACTGCAACTCTGTGTTGCTCTCTGGGAGACTCAGATAGCTATTTCTGCCTTTTAAGGCATCATCAGTGAGCCACACCCACTTCTCAGATATCCTCCCTGTAAAGGTACAATGTGTCTTTTTCTTTTTCGTAGGCTTTTATGTGCATATTCTTTCTAGCCAGGTTTTACCTACGTAAGCTAAGTTGTTCTACAGCCCTGGTTCTGTGAAATCTTATTCACAAGATTCTGGGCCTTTTTTCTGCTGACAAACTGCAACTCTGTGTTGCTCTCTGGGAGACTCAGATAGCTATTTCTGCCTTTTAAGGCATCATCAGTGAGCCACACCCACTTCTCAGATATCCTCCCTGTAAAGGTACAATATGACCTCTTCTTTTTCGTAGGCTTTTATGTGCATATTCTTTCTAGCCAGGTTTTACCTACGTAAGCTAAGTTGTTCTACAGCCCTGGTTCTATGAAATCTCATTCACAAGTTTCTGGGCCTTTTTTCTGCTGACAAACTGCAACTCTGTGTTGCTCTCTGGGAGACTCAGATAGCTATTTCTGCCTTTTAAGGCATCATCAGTGAGCCACACCCACTTCTCAGATATCCTCCCTGTAAAGGTACAATGTGTCTTTTTCTTTTTCGTAGGCTTTTATGTGCATATTCTTTCTAGCCAGGTTTTACCTACGTAAACTAAGTTGTTCTACAGCCCTGGTTCTGTGAAATCTCATTCACAAGTTTCTGGGCCTTTTTTCTGCTGACAAACTGCAACTCTGTGTTGCTCTCTGGGAGACTCAGATAGCTATTTCTGCCTTTTAAGGCATCATCAGTGAGCCACACCCACTTCTCAGATATCCTCCCTGTAAAGGTACAATGTGTCTTTTTCTTTTTCGTAGGCTTTTATGTGCATATTCTTTCTAGCCAGGTTTTACCTACGTAAGCTATGTTGTTCTACAGCCCTGGTTCTGTGAAATCTCATTCACAAGTTTCTGGGCCTTTTTTCTGCTGACAAACTGCAACTCTGTGTTGCTCTCTGGGAGACTCAGATAGCTATTTCTGCCTTTTAAGGCATCATCAGTGAGCCACACCCACTTCTCAGATATCCTCCCTGTAAAGGTACAATGTGTCTTTTTCTTTTTCGTAGGCTTTTATGTGCATATTCTTTCTAGCCAGGTTTTACCTACGTAAGCTAAGTTGTTCTACAGCCCTGGTTCTGTGAAATCTCATTCACAAGTTTCTGGGCCTTTTTTCTGCTGACAAACTTCAACTCTGTGTTGCTCTCTGGGAGACTCAGATAGCTATTTCTGCCTTTTAAGGCATCATCAGTGAGCCACACCCACTTCTCAGATATCCTCCCTGTAAAGGTACAATGTGTCTTTTTCTTTTTCGTAGGCTTTTATGTGCATATTCTTTGTAGCCAGGTTTTACCTACGTAAGCTAAGTTGTTCTACAGCCCTGGTTCTGTGAAATCTCATTCACAAGTTTCTGGGCCTTTTTTCTGCTGACAAACTGCAACTCTGTGTTGCTCTCTGGGAGACTCAGATAGCTATTTCTGCCTTTTAAGGCATCATCAGTGAGCCACACCCACTTCTCAGATATCCTCCCTGTAAAGGTACAATGTGTCTTTTTCTTTTTCGTAGGCTTTTATGTGCATATTCTTTCTAGCCAGGTTTTACCTACGTAAACTAAGTTGTTCTACAGCCCTGGTTCTGTGAAATCTCATTCACAAGTTTCTGGGCCTTTTTTCTTCTGACAAACTGCAACTCTGTGTTGCTCTCTGGGAGACTCAGATAGCTATTTCTGCCTTTTAAGGCATCATCAGTGAGCCACACCCACTTCTCAGATATCCTCCCTGTAAAGGTACAATGTGTCTTTTTCTTTTTCGTAGGCTTTTATGTGCATATTCTTTCTAGCCAGGTTTTACCTACGTAAACTAAGTTGTTCTACAGCCCTGGTTCTGTGAAATCTCATTCACAAGTTTCTGGGCCTTTTTTCTGCTGACAAACTGCAACTCTGTGTTGCTCTCTGGGAGACTCAGATAGCTATTTCTGCCTTTTAAGGCATCATCAGTGAGCCACACCCACTTCTCAGATATCCTCCCTGTAAAGGTACAATGTGTCTTTTTCTTTTTCGTAGGCTTTTATGTGCATATTCTTTCTAGCCAGGTTTTACCTACATAAGCTAAGTTGTTCTACAGCCCTGGTTCTGTGAAATCTCATTCACAAGTTTCTGGGCCTTTTTTCTGCTGACAAACTGCAACTCTGTGTTGCTCTCTGGGAGACTCAGATAGCTATTTCTGCCTTTTAAGGCATCATCAGTGAGCCACACCCACTTCTCAGATATCCTCCCTGTAAAGGTACAATGTGTCTTTTTCTTTTTCGTAGGCTTTTATGTGCATATTCTTTCTAGCCAGGTTTTACCTACGTAAACTAAGTTGTTCTACATCCCTGGTTCTGTGAAATCTCATTCACAAGTTTCTGGGCCTTTTTTCTGCTGACAAACTGCAACTCTGTGTTGCTCTCTGGGAGACTCAGATAGCTATTTCTGCCTTTTAAGGCATCATCAGTGAGCCACACCCACTTCTCAGATATCCTCCCTGTAAAGGTACAATGTGTCTTTTTCTTTTTCGTAGGCTTTTATGTGCATATTCTTTCTAGCCAGGTTTTACCTACGTAAGCTAAGTTGTTCTACAGCCCTGGTTCTGTGAAATCTTATTCACAAGATTCTGGGCCTTTTTTCTGCTGACAAACTGCAACTCTGTGTTGCTCTCTGGGAGACTCAGATAGCTATTTCTGCCTTTTAAGGCATCATCAGTGAGCCACACCCACTTCTCAGATATCCTCCCTGTAAAGGTACAATATGACCTCTTCTTTTTCGTAGGCTTTTATGTGCATATTCTTTCTAGCCAGGTTTTACCTACGTAAACTAAGTTGTTCTACAGCCCTGGTTCTATGAAATCTCATTCACAAGTTTCTGGGCCTTTTTTCTGCTGACAAACTGCAACTCTGTGTTGCTCTCTGGGAGACTCAGATAGCTATTTCTGCCTTTTAAGGCATCATCAGTGAGCCACACCCACTTCTCAGATATCCTCCCTGTAAAGGTACCATGTGTCTTTTTCTTTTTCGTAGGCTTTTATGTGCATATTCTTTGTAGCCAGGTTTTACCTACGTAAGCTAAGTTGTTCTACAGCCCTGGTTCTGTGAAATCTTATTCACAAGATTCTGGGCCTTTTTTCTGCTGACAAACTGCAACTCTGTGTTGCTCTCTGGGAGACTCAGATAGCTATTTCTGCCTTTTAAGGCATCATCAGTGAGCCACACCCACTTCTCAGATATCCTCCCTGTAAAGGTACAATATGACCTCTTCTTTTTCGTAGGCTTTTATGTGCATATTCTTTCTAGCCAGGTTTTACCTACGTAAGCTAAGTTGTTCTACAGCCCTGGTTCTGTGAAATCTCATTCACAAGTTTCTGGGCCTTTTTTCTGCTGACAAACTGCAACTCTGTGTTGCTCTCTGGGAGACTCAGATAGCTATTTCTGCCTTTTAAGGCATCATCAGTGAGCCACACCCACTTCTCAGATATCCTCCCTGTAAAGGTACAATATGACCTTTTCTTTTTCGTAGGCTTTTATGTGCATATTCTTTCTAGCCAGGTTTTACCTACGTAAACTAAGTTGTTCTACAGCCCTGGTTCTGTGAAATCTCATTCACAAGTTTCTGGGCCTTTTTTCTGCTGACAAACTGCAACTCTGTGTTGCTCTCTGGGAGACTCAGATAGCTATTTCTGCCTTTTAAGGCATCATCAGTGAGCCACACCCACTTCTCAGATATCCTCCCTGTAAAGGTACAATGTGTCTTTTTCTTTTTCATAGGCTTTTATGTGCATATTCTTTCTAGCCAGGTTTTACCTACGTAAACTAAGTTGTTCTACAGCCCTGGTTCTGTGAAATCTCATTCACAAGTTTCTGGGCCTTTTTTCTGCTGACAAACTGCAACTCTGTGTTGCTCTCTGGGAGACTCAGATAGCTATTTCTGCCTTTTAAGGCATCATCAGTGAGCCACACCCACTTCTCAGATATCCTCCCTGTAAAGGTACAATGTGTCTTTTTCTTTTTCGTAGGCTTTTATGTGCATATTCTTTCTAGCCAGGTTTTACCTACGTAAGCTAAGTTGTTCTACAGCCCTGGTTCTGTGAAATCTCATTCACAAGTTTCTGGGCCTTTTTTCTGCTGACAAACTGCAACTCTGTGTTGCTCTCTGGGAGACTCAGATAGCTATTTCTGCCTTTTAAGGCATCATCAGTGAGCCACACCCACTTCTCAGATATCCTCCCTGTAAAGGTACAATGTGTCTTTTTCTTTTTCGTAGGCTTTTATGTGCATATTCTTTCTAGCCAGGTTTTACCTACGTAAACTAAGTTGTTCTACAGCCCTGGTTCTGTGAAATCTCATTCACAAGTTTCTGGGCCTTTTTTCTGCTGACAAACTGCAACTCTGTGTTGCTCTCTGGGAGACTCAGATAGCTATTTCTGCCTTTTAAGGCATCATCAGTGAGCCACACCCACTTCTCAGATATCCTCCCTGTAAAGGTACAATGTGTCTTTTTCTTTTTCGTAGGCTTTTATGTGCATATTCTTTCTAGCCAGGTTTTACCTACATAAGCTAAGTTGTTCTACAGCCCTGGTTCTGTGAAATCTCATTCACAAGTTTCTGGGCCTTTTTTCTGCTGACAAACTGCAACTCTGTGTTGCTCTCTGGGAGACTCAGATAGCTATTTCTGCCTTTTAAGGCATCATCAGTGAGCCACACCCACTTCTCAGATATCCTCCCTGTAAAGGTACAATGTGTCTTTTTCTTTTTCGTAGGCTTTTATGTGCATATTCTTTCTAGCCAGGTTTTACCTACGTAAGCTAAGTTGTTCTACAGCCCTGGTTCTGTGAAATCTTATTCACAAGATTCTGGGCCTTTTTTCTGCTGACAAACTGCAACTCTGTGTTGCTCTCTGGGAGACTCAGATAGCTATTTCTGCCTTTTAAGGCATCATCAGTGAGCCACACCCACTTCTCAGATATCCTCCCTGTAAAGGTACAATATGACCTTTTCTTTTTCGTAGGCTTTTATGTGCATATTCTTTCTAGCCAGGTTTTACCTACGTAAACTAAGTTGTTCTACAGCCCTGGTTCTATGAAATCTCATTCACAAGTTTCTGGGCCTTTTTTCTGCTGACAAACTGCAACTCTGTGTTGCTCTCTGGGAGACTCAGATAGCTATTTCTGCCTTTTAAGGCATCATCAGTGAGCCACACCCACTTCTCAGATATCCTCCCTGTAAAGGTACCATGTGTCTTTTTCTTTTTCGTAGGCTTTTATGTGCATATTCTTTCTAGCCAGGTTTTACCTACGTAAGCTAAGTTGTTCTACAGCCCTGGTTCTATGAAATCTCATTCACAAGTTTCTGGGCCTTTTTTCTGCTGACAAACTGCAACTCTGTGTTGCTCTCTGGGAGACTCAGATAGCTATTTCTGCCTTTTAAGGCATCATCAGTGAGCCACACCCACTTCTCAGATATCCTCCCTGTAAAGGTACAATGTGTCTTTTTTTTTTTCGTAGGCTTTTATGTGCATATTCTTTGTAGCCAGGTTTTACCTACGTAAGCTAAGTTGTTCTACAGCCCTGGTTCTGTGAAATCTTATTCACAAGATTCTGGGCCTTTTTTCTGCTGACAAACTGCAACTCTGTGTTGCTCTCTGGGAGACTCAGATAGCTATTTCTGCCTTTTAAGGCATCATCAGTGAGCCACACCCACTTCTCAGATATCCTCCCTGTAAAGGTACAATATGACCTCTTCTTTTTCGTAGGCTTTTATGTGCATATTCTTTCTAGCCAGGTTTTACCTACGTAAGCTAAGTTGTTCTACAGCCCTGGTTCTGTGAAATCTCATTCACAAGTTTCTGGGCCTTTTTTCTGCTGACAAACTGCAACTCTGTGTTGCTCTCTGGGAGACTCAGATAGCTATTTCTGCCTTTTAAGGCATCATCAGTGAGCCACACCCACTTCTCAGATATCCTCCCTGTAAAGGTACAATATGACCTTTTCTTTTTCGTAGGCTTTTATGTGCATATTCTTTCTAGCCAGGTTTTACCTACGTAAACTAAGTTGTTCTACAGCCCTGGTTCTGTGAAATCTCATTCACAAGTTTCTGGGCCTTTTTTCTGCTGACAAACTGCAACTCTGTGTTGCTCTCTGGGAGACTCAGATAGCTATTTCTGCCTTTTAAGGCATCATCAGTGAGCCACACCCACTTCTCAGATATCCTCCCTGTAAAGGTACAATGTGTCTTTCTCTTTTTCGTAGGCTTTTATGTGCATATTCTTTCTAGCCAGGTTTTACCTACGTAAGCTAAGTTGTTCTACAGCCCTGGTTCTGTGAAATCTCATTCACAAGTTTCTGGGCCTTTTTTCTGCTGACAAACTGCAACTCTGTGTTGCTCTCTGGGAGACTCAGATAGCTATTTCTGCCTTTTAAGGCATCATCAGTGAGCCACACCCACTTCTCAGATATCCTCCCTGTAAAGGTACAATGTGTCTTTTTCTTTTTCATAGGCTTTTATGTGCATATTCTTTCTAGCCAGGTTTTACCTACGTAAACTAAGTTGTTCTACAGCCCTGGTTCTGTGAAATCTCATTCACAAGTTTCTGGGCCTTTTTTCTGCTGACAAACTGCAACTCTGTGTTGCTCTCTGGGAGACTCAGATAGCTATTTCTGCCTTTTAAGGCATCATCAGTGAGCCACACCCACTTCTCAGATATCCTCCCTGTAAAGGTACAATGTGTCTTTTTCTTTTTCGTAGGCTTTTATGTGCATATTCTTTCTAGCCAGGTTTTACCTACGTAAGCTAAGTTTTTCTACAGCCCTGGTTCTGTGCAATCTCATTCACAAGTTTCTGGGCCTTTTTTCTGCTGACAAACTGCAACTCTGTGTTGCTCTCTGGGAGACTCAGATAGCTATTTCTGCCTTTTAAGGCATCATCAGTGAGCCACACCCACTTCTCAGATATCCTCCCTGTAAAGGTACAATGTGTCTTTCTCTTTTTCGTAGGCTTTTATGTGCATATTCTTTCTAGCCAGGTTTTACCTACGTAAGCTAAGTTGTTCTACAGCCCTGGTTCTGTGAAATCTCATTCACAAGTTTCTGGGCCTTTTTTCTGCTGACAAACTGCAACTCTGTGTTGCTCTCTGGGAGACTCAGATAGCTATTTCTGCCTTTTAAGGCATCATCAGTGAGCCACACCCACTTCTCAGATATCCTCCCTGTAAAGGTACAACATGTCCTTTTCTTTTTCGTAGGCTTTTATGTGCATATTCTTTCTAGCCAGGTTTTACCTACGTAAGCTAAGTTGTTCTACAGCCCTGGTTCTGTGAAATCTCATTCACAAGTTTCTGGGCCTTTTTTCTGCTGACAAACTTCAACTCTGTGTTGCTCTCTGGGAGACTCAGATAGCTATTTCTGCCTTTTAAGGCATCATCAGTGAGCCACACCCACTTCTCAGATATCCTCCCTGTAAAGGTACAATGTGTCTTTTTCTTTTTCGTAGGCTTTTATGTGCATATTCTTTGTAGCCAGGTTTTACCTACGTAAGCTAAGTTGTTCTACAGCCCTGGTTCTGTGAAATCTCATTCACAAGTTTCTGGGCCTTTTTTCTGCTGACAAACTGCAACTCTGTGTTGCTCTCTGGGAGACTCAGATAGCTATTTCTGCCTTTTAAGGCATCATCAGTGAGCCACACCCACTTCTCAGATATCCTCCCTGTAAAGGTACAATATGACCTCTTCTTTTTCGTAGGCTTTTATGTGCATATTCTTTCTAGCCAGGTTTTACCTACGTAAACTAAGTTGTTCTACAGCCCTGGTTCTATGAAATCTCATTCACAAGTTTCTGGGCCTTTTTTCTGCTGACAAACTGCAACTCTGTGTTGCTCTCTGGGAGACTCAGATAGCTATTTCTGCCTTTTAAGGCATCATCAGTGAGCCACACCCACTTCTCAGATATCCTCCCTGTAAAGGTACCATGTGTCTTTTTCTTTTTCGTAGGCTTTTATGTGCATATTCTTTCTAGCCAGGTTTTACCTACGTAAGCTAAGTTGTTCTACAGCCCTGGTTCTATGAAATCTCATTCACAAGTTTCTGGGCCTTTTTTCTGCTGACAAACTGCAACTCTGTGTTGCTCTCTGGGAGACTCAGATAGCTATTTCTGCCTTTTAAGGCATCATCAGTGAGCCACACCCACTTCTCAGATATCCTCCCTGTAAAGGTACAATGTGTCTTTTTTTTTTTCGTAGGCTTTTATGTGCATATTCTTTGTAGCCAGGTTTTACCTACGTAAGCTAAGTTGTTCTACAGCCCTGGTTCTGTGAAATCTTATTCACAAGATTCTGGGCCTTTTTTCTGCTGACAAACTGCAACTCTGTGTTGCTCTCTGGGAGACTCAGATAGCTATTTCTGCCTTTTAAGGCATCATCAGTGAGCCACACCCACTTCTCAGATATCCTCCCTGTAAAGGTACAATATGACCTCTTCTTTTTCGTAGGCTTTTATGTGCATATTCTTTCTAGCCAGGTTTTACCTACGTAAGCTAAGTTGTTCTACAGCCCTGGTTCTGTGAAATCTCATTCACAAGTTTCTGGGCCTTTTTTCTGCTGACAAACTGCAACTCTGTGTTGCTCTCTGGGAGACTCAGATAGCTATTTCTGCCTTTTAAGGCATCATCAGTGAGCCACACCCACTTCTCAGATATCCTCCCTGTAAAGGTACAATATGACCTTTTCTTTTTCGTAGGCTTTTATGTGCATATTCTTTCTAGCCAGGTTTTACCTACGTAAGCTCAGTTGTTCTACAGCCCTGGTTCTGTGAAATCTCATTCACAAGTTTCTGGGCCTTTTTTCTGCTGACAAACTGCAACTCTGTGTTGCTCTCTGGGAGACTCAGATAGCTATTTCTGCCTTTTAAGGCATCATCAGTGAGGCACACCCACTTCTCAGATATCCTCCCTGTAAAGGTACAATGTGTCTTTTTCTTTTTCGTAGGCTTTTATGTGCATATTCTTTCTAGCCAGGTTTTACCTACGTAAACTAAGTTGTTCTACAGCCCTGGTTCTGTGAAATCTCATTCACAAGTTTCTGGGCCTTTTTTCTGCTGACAAACTGCAACTCTGTGTTGCTCTCTGGGAGACTCAGATAGCTATTTCTGCCTTTTAAGGCATCATCAGTGAGCCACACCCACTTCTCAGATATCCTCCCTGTAAAGGTACAATGTGTCTTTTTCTTTTTCGTAGGCTTTTATGTGCATATTCTTTCTAGCCAGGTTTTACCTACGTAAACTAAGTTGTTCTACATCCCTGGTTCTGTGAAATCTCATTCACAAGTTTCTGGGCCTTTTTTCTGCTGACAAACTGCAACTCTGTGTTGCTCTCTGGGAGACTCAGATAGCTATTTCTGCCTTTTAAGGCATCATCAGTGAGCCACACCCACTTCTCAGATATCCTCCCTGTAAAGGTACAATATGACCTTTTCTTTTTCGTAGGCTTTTATGTGCATATTCTTTCTAGCCAGGTTTTACCTACGTAAGCTCAGTTGTTCTACAGCCCTGGTTCTGTGAAATCTCATTCACAAGTTTCTGGGCCTTTTTTCGGCTGACAAACTGCAACTCTGTGTTGCTCTCTGGGAGACTCAGATAGCTATTTCTGCCTTTTAAGGCATCATCAGTGAGCCACACCCACTTCTCAGATATCCTCCCTGTAAAGGTACAATATGTCCTTTTCTTTTTCGTAGGCGTTTATGTGCATATTCTTTCTAGCCAGGTTTTACCTACGTAAGCTAAGTTGTTCTACAGCCCTGGTTCTGTGAAATCTCATTCACAAGTTTCTGGGCCTTTTTTCTGCTGACAAACTGCAACTCTGTGTTGCTCTCTGGGAGACTCAGATAGCTATTTCTGCCTTTTAAGGCATCATCAGTGAGCCACACCCACTTCTCAGATATCCTCCCTGTAAAGGTACAATGTGTCTTTTTCTTTTTCGTAGGCTTTTATGTGCATATTCTTTCTAGCCAGGTTTTACCTACGTAAACTAAGTTGTTCTACAGCCCTGGTTCTGTGAAATCTCATTCACAAGTTTCTGGGCCTTTTTTCTTCTGACAAACTGCAACTCTGTGTTGCTCTCTGGGAGACTCAGATAGCTATTTCTGCCTTTTAAGGCATCATCAGTGAGCCACACCCACTTCTCAGATATCCTCCCTGTAAAGGTACAATATGTCCTTTTCTTTTTCGTAGGCGTTTATGTGCATATTCTTTCTAGCCAGGTTTTACCTACGTAAGCTAAGTTTTTCTACAGCCCTGGTTCTGTGAAATCTCATTCACAAGTTTCTGGGCCTTTTTTCTGCTGACAAACTGCAACTCTGTGTTGCTCTCTGGGAGACTCAGATAGCTATTTCTGCCTTTTAAGGCATCATCAGTGAGCCACACCCACTTCTCAGATATCCTCCCTGTAAAGGTACAATGTGTCTTTTTCTTTTTCGTAGGCTTTTATGTGCATATTCTTTCTAGCCAGGTTTTACCTACGTAAGCTAAGTTGTTCTACAGCCCTGGTTCTGTGAAATCTCATTCACAAGTTTCTGGGCCTTTTTTCTGCTGACAAACTGCAACTCTGTGTTGCTCTCTGGGAGACTCAGATAGCTATTTCTGCCTTTTAAGGCATCATCAGTGAGCCACACCCACTTCTCAGATATCCTCCCTGTAAAGGTACAATATGACCTTTTCTTTTTCGTAGGCTTTTATGTGCATATTCTTTCTAGCCAGGTTTTACCTACGTAAACTAAGTTGTTCTACAGCCCTGGTTCTGTGAAATCTCATTCACAAGTTTCTGGGCCTTTTTTCTGCTGACAAACTGCAACTCTGTGTTGCTCTCTGGGAGACTCAGATAGCTATTTCTGCCTTTTAAGGCATCATCAGTGAGCCACACCCACTTCTCAGATATCCTCCCTGTAAAGGTACAATGTGTCTTTTTCTTTTTCGTAGGCTTTTATGTGCATATTCTTTCTAGCCAGGTTTTACCTACGTAAGCTAAGTTTTTCTACAGCCCTGGTTCTGTGAAATCTCATTCACAAGTTTCTGGGCCTTTTTTCTGCTGACAAACTGCAACTCTGTGTTGCTCTCTGGGAGACTCAGATAGCTATTTCTGCCTTTTAAGGCATCATCAGTGAGCCACACCCACTTCTCAGATATCCTCCCTGTAAAGGTACAATGTGTCTTTTTCTTTTTCGTAGGCTTTTATGCGCATATTCTTTCTAGCCAGGTTTTACCTACGTAAGTTAAGTTGTTCTACAGCCCTGGTTCTGTGAAATCTCATTCACAAGTTTCTGGGCCTTTTTTCTGCTGACAAACTGCAACTCTGTGTTGCTCTCTGGGAGACTCAGATAGCTATTTCTGCCTTTTAAGGCATCATCAGTGAGCCACACCCACTTCTCAGATATCCTCCCTGTAAAGGTACAATATGACCTTTTCTTTTTCGTAGGCTTTTATGTGCATATTCTTTCTAGCCAGGTTTTACCTACGTAAGCTCAGTTGTTCTACAGCCCTGGTTCTGTGAAATCTCATTCACAAGTTTCTGGGCCTTTTTTCTGCTGACAAACTGCAACTCTGTGTTGCTCTCTGGGAGACTCAGATAGCTATTTCTGCCTTTTAAGGCATCATCAGTGAGCCACACCCACTTCTCAGATATCCTCCCTGTAAAGGTACAATGTGTCTTTTTCTTTTTCGTAGGCTTTTATGTGCATATTCTTTCTAGCCAGGTTTTACCTACGTAAACTAAGTTGTTCTACAGCCCTGGTTCTGTGAAATCTCATTCACAAGTTTCTGGGCCTTTTTTCTGCTGACAAACTGCAACTCTGTGTTGCTCTCTGGGAGACTCAGATAGCTATTTCTGCCTTTTAAGGCATCATCAGTGAGCCACACCCACTTCTCAGATATCCTCCCTGTAAAGGTACAATGTGTCTTTTTCTTTTTCGTAGGCTTTTATGTGCATATTCTTTCTAGCCAGGTTTTCCCTACGTAAACTAAGTTGTTCTACAGCCCTGGTTCTGTGAAATCTCATTCACAAGTTTCTGGGCCTTTTTTCTGCTGACAAACTGCAACTCTGTGTTGCTCTCTGGGAGACTCAGATAGCTATTTCTGCCTTTTAAGGCATCATCAGTGAGCCACACCCACTTCTCAGATATCCTCCCTGTAAAGGTACAATGTGTCTTTTTCTTTTTCGTAGGCTTTTATGTGCATATTCTTTCTAGCCAGGTTTTACCTACGTAAGCTAAGTTGTTCTACAGCCCTGGTTCTGTGAAATCTCATTCACAAGTTTCTGGGCCTTTTTTCTGCTGACAAACTGCAACTCTGTGTTGCTCTCTGGGAGACTCAGATAGCTATTTCTGCCTTTTAAGGCATCATCAGTGAGCCACACCCACTTCTCAGATATCCTCCCTGTAAAGGTACAATGTGTCTTTTTCTTTTTCGTAGGCTTTTATGTGCATATTCTTTCTAGCCAGGTTTTACCTACGTAAACTAAGTTGTTCTACAGCCCTGGTTCTGTGAAATCTCATTCACAAGTTTCTGGGCCTTTTTTCTGCTGACAAACTGCAACTCTGTGTTGCTCTCTGGGAGACTCAGATAGCTATTTCTGCCTTTTAAGGCATCATCAGTGAGCCACACCCACTTCTCAGATATCCTCCCTGTAAAGGTACAATGTGTCTTTTTCTTTTTCGTAGGCTTTTATGTGCATATTCTTTCTAGCCAGGTTTTCCCTACGTAAACTAAGTTGTTCTACAGCCCTGGTTCTGTGAAATCTCATTCACAAGTTTCTGGGCCTTTTTTCTGCTGACAAACTGCAACTCTGTGTTGCTCTCTGGGAGACTCAGATAGCTATTTCTGCCTTTTAAGGCATCATCAGTGAGGCACACCCACTTCTCAGATATCCTCCCTGTAAAGGTACAATGTGTCTTTTTCTTTTTCGTAGGCTTTTATGTGCATATTCTTTCTAGCCAGGTTTTACCTACGTAAACTAAGTTGTTCTACAGCCCTGGTTCTGTGAAATCTCATTCACAAGTTTCTGGGCCTTTTTTCTGCTGACAAACTGCAACTCTGTGTTGCTCTCTGGGAGACTCAGATAGCTATTTCTGCCTTTTAAGGCATCATCAGTGAGCCACACCCACTTCTCAGATATCCTCCCTGTAAAGGTACAATGTGTCTTTTTCTTTTTCGTAGGCTTTTATGTGCATATTCTTTCTAGCCAGGTTTTACCTACGTAAACTAAGTTGTTCTACATCCCTGGTTCTGTGAAATCTCATTCACAAGTTTCTGGGCCTTTTTTCTGCTGACAAACTGCAACTCTGTGTTGCTCTCTGGGAGACTCAGATAGCTATTTCTGCCTTTTAAGGCATCATCAGTGAGCCACACCCACTTCTCAGATATCCTCCCTGTAAAGGTACAATGTGTCTTTTTCTTTTTCGTAGGCTTTTATGTGCATATTCTTTCTAGCCAGGTTTTACCTACGTAAACTAAGTTGTTCTACATCCCTGGTTCTGTGAAATCTCATTCACAAGTTTCTGGGCCTTTTTTCTGCTGACAAACTGCAACTCTGTGTTGCTCTCTGGGAGACTCAGATAGCTATTTCTGCCTTTTAAGGCATCATCAGTGAGCCACACCCACTTCTCAGATATCCTCCCTGTAAAGGTACAATGTGTCTTTTTCTTTTTCGTAGGCTTTTATGTGCATATTCTTTCTAGCCAGGTTTTACCTACGTAAACTAAGTTGTTCTACAGCCCTGGTTCTGTGAAATCTCATTCACAAGTTTCTGGGCCTTTTTTCTGCTGACAAACTGCAACTCTGTGTTGCTCTCTGGGAGACTCAGATAGCTATTTCTGCCTTTTAAGGCATCATCAGTGAGCCACACCCACTTCTCAGATATCCTCCCTGTAAAGGTACAATGTGTCTTTTTCTTTTTCGTAGGCTTTTATGTGCATATTCTTTCTAGCCAGGTTTTACCTACGTAAACTAAGTTGTTCTACATCCCTGGTTCTGTGAAATCTCATTCACAAGTTTCTGGGCCTTTTTTCTGCTGACAAACTGCAACTCTGTGTTGCTCTCTGGGAGACTCAGATAGCTATTTCTGCCTTTTAAGGCATCATCAGTGAGCCACACCCACTTCTCAGATATCCTCCCTGTAAAGGTACAATGTGTCTTTTTCTTTTTCGTAGGCTTTTATGTGCATATTCTTTCTAGCCAGGTTTTACCTACGTAAACTAAGTTGTTCTACAGCCCTGGTTCTGTGAAATCTCATTCACAAGTTTCTGGGCCTTTTTTCTGCTGACAAACTGCAACTCTGTGTTGCTCTCTGGGAGACTCAGATAGCTATTTCTGCCTTTTAAGGCATCATCAGTGAGCCACACCCACTTCTCAGATATCCTCCCTGTAAAGGTACAATGTGTCTTTTTCTTTTTCGTAGGCTTTTATGTGCATATTCTTTCTAGCCAGGTTTTACCTACGTAAGCTAAGTTGTTCTACAGCCCTGGTTCTGTGAAATCTCATTCACAAGTTTCTGGGCCTTTTTTCTGCTGACAAACTGCAACTCTGTGTTGCTCTCTGGGAGACTCAGATAGCTATTTCTGCCTTTTAAGGCATCATCAGTGAGCCACACCCACTTCTCAGATATCCTCCCTGTAAAGGTACAATGTGTCTTTTTCTTTTTCGTAGGCTTTTATGTGCATATTCTTTCTAGCCAGGTTTTACCTACGTAAACTAAGTTGTTCTACAGCCCTGGTTCTGTGAAATCTCATTCACAAGTTTCTGGGCCTTTTTTCTGCTGACAAACTGCAACTCTGTGTTGCTCTCTGGGAGACTCAGATAGCTATTTCTGCCTTTTAAGGCATCATCAGTGAGCCACACCCACTTCTCAGATATCCTCCCTGTAAAGGTACAATGTGTCTTTTTCTTTTTCGTAGGCTTTTATGTGCATATTCTTTCTAGCCAGGTTTTACCTACGTAAACTAAGTTGTTCTACAGCCCTGGTTCTGTGAAATCTCATTCACAAGTTTCTGGGCCTTTTTTCTGCTGACAAACTGCAACTCTGTGTTGCTCTCTGGGAGACTCAGATAGCTATTTCTGCCTTTTAAGGCATCATCAGTGAGCCACACCCACTTCTCAGATATCCTCCCTGTAAAGGTACAATGTGTCTTTTTCTTTTTCGTAGGCTTTTATGTGCATATTCTTTCTAGCCAGGTTTTACCTACGTAAACTAAGTTGTTCTACATCCCTGGTTCTGTGAAATCTCATTCACAAGTTTCTGGGACTTTTTTCTGCTGACAAACTGCAACTCTGTGTTGCTCTCTGGGAGACTCAGATAGCTATTTCTGCCTTTTAAGGCATCATCAGTGAGCCACACCCACTTCTCAGATATCCTCCCTGTAAAGGTACAATGTGTCTTTTTCTTTTTCGTAGGCTTTTATGTGCATATTCTTTCTAGCCAGGTTTTACCTACGTAAACTAAGTTGTTCTACATCCCTGGTTCTGTGAAATCTCATTCACAAGTTTCTGGGCCTTTTTTCTGCTGACAAACTGCAACTCTGTGTTGCTCTCTGGGAGACTCAGATAGCTATTTCTGCCTTTTAAGGCATCATCAGTGAGCCACACCCACTTCTCAGATATCCTCCCTGTAAAGGTACAATGTGTCTTTTTCTTTTTCGTAGGCTTTTATGTGCATATTCTTTCTAGCCAGGTTTTACCTACGTAAACTAAGTTGTTCTACAGCCCTGGTTCTGTGAAATCTCATTCACAAGTTTCTGGGCCTTTTTTCTGCTGACAAACTGCAACTCTGTGTTGCTCTCTGGGAGACTCAGATAGCTATTTCTGCCTTTTAAGGCATCATCAGTGAGCCACACCCACTTCTCAGATATCCTCCCTGTAAAGGTACAATGTGTCTTTTTCTTTTTCGTAGGCTTTTATGTGCATATTCTTTCTAGCCAGGTTTTACCTACGTAAGCTAAGTTGTTCTACAGCCCTGGTTCTGTGAAATCTCATTCACAAGTTTCTGGGCCTTTTTTCTGCTGACAAACTGCAACTCTGTGTTGCTCTCTGGGAGACTCAGATAGCTATTTCTGCCTTTTAAGGCATCATCAGTGAGCCACACCCACTTCTCAGATATCCTCCCTGTAAAGGTACAATGTGTCTTTTTCTTTTTCGTAGGCTTTTATGTGCATATTCTTTCTAGCCAGGTTTTACCTACGTAAACTAAGTTGTTCTACAGCCCTGGTTCTGTGAAATCTCATTCACAAGTTTCTGGGCCTTTTTTCTGCTGACAAACTGCAACTCTGTGTTGCTCTCTGGGAGACTCAGATAGCTATTTCTGCCTTTTAAGGCATCATCAGTGAGCCACACCCACTTCTCAGATATCCTCCCTGTAAAGGTACAATGTGTCTTTTTCTTTTTCGTAGGCTTTTATGTGCATATTCTTTCTAGCCAGGTTTTACCTACGTAAACTAAGTTGTTCTACAGCCCTGGTTCTGTGAAATCTCATTCACAAGTTTCTGGGCCTTTTTTCTGCTGACAAACTGCAACTCTGTGTTGCTCTCTGGGAGACTCAGATAGCTATTTCTGCCTTTTAAGGCATCATCAGTGAGGCACACCCACTTCTCAGATATCCTCCCTGTAAAGGTACAATGTGTCTTTTTCTTTTTCGTAGGCTTTTATGTGCATATTCTTTCTAGCCAGGTTTTACCTACGTAAACTAAGTTGTTCTACAGCCCTGGTTCTGTGAAATCTCATTCACAAGTTTCTGGGCCTTTTTTCTGCTGACAAACTGCAACTCTGTGTTGCTCTCTGGGAGACTCAGATAGCTATTTCTGCCTTTTAAGGCATCATCAGTGAGGCACACCCACTTCTCAGATATCCTCCCTGTAAAGGTACAATGTGTCTTTTTCTTTTTCGTAGGCTTTTATGTGCATATTCTTTCTAGCCAGGTTTTACCTACGTAAACTAAGTTGTTCTACAGCCCTGGTTCTGTGAAATCTCATTCACAAGTTTCTGGGCCTTTTTTCTGCTGACAAACTGCAACTCTGTGTTGCTCTCTGGGAGACTCAGATAGCTATTTCTGCCTTTTAAGGCATCATCAGTGAGCCACACCCACTTCTCAGATATCCTCCCTGTAAAGGTACAATGTGTCTTTTTCTTTTTCGTAGGCTTTTATGTGCATATTCTTTCTAGCCAGGTTTTACCTACGTAAACTAAGTTGTTCTACAGCCCTGGTTCTGTGAAATCTCATTCACAAGTTTCTGGGCCTTTTTTCTGCTGACAAACTGCAACTCTGTGTTGCTCTCTGGGAGACTCAGATAGCTATTTCTGCCTTTTAAGGCATCATCAGTGAGCCACACCCACTTCTCAGATATCCTCCCTGTAAAGGTACAATGTGTCTTTTTCTTTTTCGTAAGCTTTTATGTGCATATTCTTTCTAGCCAGGTTTTACCTACGTAAACTAAGTTGTTCTACAGCCCTGGTTCTGTGAAATCTCATTCACAAGTTTCTGGGCCTTTTTTCTGCTGACAAACTGCAACTCTGTGTTGCTCTCTGGGAGACTCAGATAGCTATTTCTGCCTTTTAAGGCATCATCAGTGAGCCACACCCACTTCTCAGATATCCTCCCTGTAAAGGTACAATGTGTCTTTTTCTTTTTCGTAGGCTTTTATGTGCATATTCTTTCTAGCCAGGTTTTACCTACGTAAACTAAGTTGTTCTACATCCCTGGTTCTGTGAAATCTCATTCACAAGTTTCTGGGCCTTTTTTCTGCTGACAAACTGCAACTCTATGTTGCTCTCTGGGAGACTCAGATAGCTATTTCTGCCTTTTAAGGCATCATCAGTGAGCCACACCCACTTCTCAGATATCCTCCCTGTAAAGGTACAATGTGTCTTTTTCTTTTTCGTAGGTTTTTATGTGCATATTCTTTCTAGCCAGGTTTTACCTACGTAAACTAAGTTGTTCTACAGCCCTGGTTCTGTGAAATCTCATTCACAAGTTTCTGGGCCTTTTTTCTGCTGACAAACTGCAACTCTGTGTTGCTCTCTGGGAGACTCAGATAGCTATTTCTGCCTTTTAAGGCATCATCAGTGAGCCACACCCACTTCTCAGATATCCTCCCTGTAAAGGTACAATGTGTCTTTTTCTTTTTCGTAGGCTTTTATGTGCATATTCTTTCTAGCCAGGTTTTACCTACGTAAGCTAAGTTGTTCTACAGCCCTGGTTCTGTGAAATCTCATTCACAAGTTTCTGGGCCTTTTTTCTGCTGACAAACTGCAACTCTGTGTTGCTCTCTGGGAGACTCAGATAGCTATTTCTGCCTTTTAAGGCATCATCAGTGAGCCACACCCACTTCTCAGATATCCTCCCTGTAAAGGTACAATGTGTCTTTTTCTTTTTCGTAGGCTTTTATGTGCATATTCTTTCTAGCCAGGTTTTACCTACGTAAACTAAGTTGTTCTACATCCCTGGTTCTGTGAAATCTCATTCACAAGTTTCTGGGCCTTTTTTCTGCTGACAAACTGCAACTCTGTGTTGCTCTCTGGGAGACTCAGATAGCTATTTCTGCCTTTTAAGGCATCATCAGTGAGCCACACCCACTTCTCAGATATCCTCCCTGTAAAGGTACAATGTGTCTTTTTCTTTTTCGTAGGCTTTTATGTGCATATTCTTTCTAGCCAGGTTTTACCTACGTAAACTAAGTTGTTCTACAGCCCTGGTTCTGTGAAATCTCATTCACAAGTTTCTGGGCCTTTTTTCTGCTGACAAACTGCAACTCTGTGTTGCTCTCTGGGAGACTCAGATAGCTATTTCTGCCTTTTAAGGCATCATCAGTGAGCCACACCCACTTCTCAGATATCCTCCCTGTAAAGGTACAATGTGTCTTTTTCTTTTTCGTAGGCTTTTATGTGCATATTCTTTCTAGCCAGGTTTTACCTACGTAAGCTAAGTTGTTCTACAGCCCTGGTTCTGTGAAATCTCATTCACAAGTTTCTGGGCCTTTTTTCTGCTGACAAACTGCAACTCTGTGTTGCTCTCTGGGAGACTCAGATAGCTATTTCTGCCTTTTAAGGCATCATCAGTGAGCCACACCCACTTCTCAGATATCCTCCCTGTAAAGGTACAATGTGTCTTTTTCTTTTTCGTAGGCTTTTATGTGCATATTCTTTCTAGCCAGGTTTTACCTACGTAAACTAAGTTGTTCTACAGCCCTGGTTCTGTGAAATCTCATTCACAAGTTTCTGGGCCTTTTTTCTGCTGACAAACTGCAACTCTGTGTTGCTCTCTGGGAGACTCAGATAGCTATTTCTGCCTTTTAAGGCATCATCAGTGAGCCACACCCACTTCTCAGATATCCTCCCTGTAAAGGTACAATGTGTCTTTTTCTTTTTCGTAGGCTTTTATGTGCATATTCTTTCTAGCCAGGTTTTACCTACGTAAACTAAGTTGTTCTACAGCCCTGGTTCTGTGAAATCTCATTCACAAGTTTCTGGGCCTTTTTTCTGCTGACAAACTGCAACTCTGTGTTGCTCTCTGGGAGACTCAGATAGCTATTTCTGCCTTTTAAGGCATCATCAGTGAGCCACACCCACTTCTCAGATATCCTCCCTGTAAAGGTACAATGTGTCTTTTTCTTTTTCGTAGGCTTTTATGTGCATATTCTTTCTAGCCAGGTTTTACCTACGTAAACTAAGTTGTTCTACAGCCCTGGTTCTGTGAAATCTCATTCACAAGTTTCTGGGCCTTTTTTCTGCTGACAAACTGCAACTCTGTGTTGCTCTCTGGGAGACTCAGATAGCTATTTCTGCCTTTTAAGGCATCATCAGTGAGCCACACCCACTTCTCAGATATCCTCCCTGTAAAGGTACAATGTGTCTTTTTCTTTTTCGTAGGCTTTTATGTGCATATTCTTTCTAGCCAGGTTTTACCTACATAAGCTAAGTTGTTCTACAGCCCTGGTTCTGTGAAATCTCATTCACAAGTTTCTGGGCCTTTTTTCTGCTGACAAACTGCAACTCTGTGTTGCTCTCTGGGAGACTCAGATAGCTATTTCTGCCTTTTAAGGCATCATCAGTGAGCCACACCCACTTCTCAGATATCCTCCCTGTAAAGGTACAATGTGTCTTTTTCTTTTTCGTAGGCTTTTATGTGCATATTCTTTCTAGCCAGGTTTTACCTACGTAAACTAAATTGTTCTACAGCCCTGGTTCTGTGAAATCTCATTCACAAGTTTCTGGGCCTTTTTTCTGCTGACAAACTGCAACTCTGTGTTGCTCTCTGGGAGACTCAGATAGCTATTTCTGCCTTTTAAGGCATCATCAGTGAGCCACACCCACTTCTCAGATATCCTCCCTGTAAAGGTACAATGTGTCTTTTTCTTTTTCGTAGGCTTTTATGTGCATATTCTTTCTAGCCAGGTTTTACCTACGTAAACTAAGTTGTTCTACATCCCTGGTTCTGTGAAATCTCATTCACAAGTTTCTGGGCCTTTTTTCTGCTGACAAACTGCAACTCTGTGTTGCTCTCTGGGAGACTCAGATAGCTATTTCTGCCTTTTAAGGCATCATCAGTGAGCCACACCCACTTCTCAGATATCCTCCCTGTAAAGGTACAATGTGTCTTTTTCTTTTTCGTAGGCTTTTATGTGCATATTCTTTCTAGCCAGGTTTTACCTACGTAAACTAAGTTGTTCTACATCCCTGGTTCTGTGAAATCTCATTCACAAGTTTCTGGGCCTTTTTTCTGCTGACAAACTGCAACTCTGTGTTGCTCTCTGGGAGACTCAGATAGCTATTTCTGCCTTTTAAGGCATCATCAGTGAGCCACACCCACTTCTCAGATATCCTCCCTGTAAAGGTACAATGTGTCTTTTTCTTTTTCGTAGGCTTTTATGTGCATATTCTTTCTAGCCAGGTTTTACCTACGTAAACTAAGTTGTTCTACAGCCCTGGTTCTGTGAAATCTCATTCACAAGTTTCTGGGCCTTTTTTCTGCTGACAAACTGCAACTCTGTGTTGCTCTCTGGGAGACTCAGATAGCTATTTCTGCCTTTTAAGGCATCATCAGTGAGCCACACCCACTTCTCAGATATCCTCCCTGTAAAGGTACAATGTGTCTTTTTCTTTTTCCTAGGCTTTTATGTGCATATTCTTTCTAGCCAGGTTTTACCTACGTAAACTGAGTTGTTCTACAGCCCTGGTTCTGTGAAATCTCGTTCACAAGTTTCTGGGCCTTTTTTCTGCTGACAAACTGCAACTCTGTGTTGCTCTCTGGGAGACTCGGATAGCTATTTCTGCCTTTTAAGGCATCATCAGTGAGCCACACCCACTTCTCAGATATCCTCCCTGTAAAGGTACCATGTGTCTTTTTCTTTTTCGTAAGCTTTTATGTGCATATTCTTTCTAGCCAGGTTTTACCTACGTAAACTAAGTTGTTCTACAGCCCTGGTTCTGTGAAATCTCATTCACAAGTTTCTGGGCCTTTTTTCTGCTGACAAACTGCAACTCTGTGTTGCTCTCTGGGAGACTCAGATAGCTATTTCTGCCTTTTAAGGCATCATCAGTGAGCCACACCCACTTCTCAGATATCCTCCCTGTAAAGGTACAATGTGTCTTTTTCTTTTTCGTAGGCTTTTATGTGCATATTCTTTCTAGCCAGGTTTTACCTACGTAAACTAAGTTGTTCTACAGCCCTGGTTCTGTGAAATCTCATTCACAAGTTTCTGGGCCTTTTTTCTGCTGACAAACTGCAACTCTGTGTTGCTCTCTGGGAGACTCAGATAGCTATTTCTGCCTTTTAAGGCATCATCAGTGAGCCACACCCACTTCTCAGATATCCTCCCTGTAAAGGTACAATGTGTCTTTTTCTTTTTCGTAGGCTTTTATGTGCATATTCTTTCTAGCCAGGTTTTACCTACGTAAACTAAGTTGTTCTACATCCGTGGTTCTGTGAAATCTCATTCACAAGTTTCTGGGCCTTTTTTCTGCTGACAAACTGCAACTCTGTGTTGCTCTCTGGGAGACTCAGATAGCTATTTCTGCCTTTTAAGGCATCATCAGTGAGCCACACCCACTTCTCAGATATCCTCCCTGTAAAGGTACAATGTGTCTTTTTCTTTTTCGTAGGCTTTTATGTGCATATTCTTTCTAGTCAGGTTTTACCTACGTAAACTAAGTTGTTCTACAGCCCTGGTTCTGTGAAATCTCATTCACAAGTTTCTGGGCCTTTTTTCTGCTGACAAACTGCAACTCTGTGTTGCTCTCTGGGAGACTCAGATAGCTATTTCTGCCTTTTAAGGCATCATCAGTGAGCCACACCCACTTCTCAGATATCCTCCCTGTAAAGGTACAATGTGTCTTTTTCTTTTTCGTAGGCTTTTATGTGCATATTCTTTCTAGCCAGGTTTTACCTACGTAAACTAAGTTGTTCTACAGCCCTGGTTCTGTGAAATCTCATTCACAAGTTTCTGGGCCTTTTTTCTGCTGACAAACTGCAACTCTGTGTTGCTCTCTGGGAGACTCAGATAGCTATTTCTGCCTTTTAAGGCATCATCAGTGAGCCACACCCACTTCTCAGATATCCTCCCTGTAAAGTTACAATGTGTCTTTTTCTTTTTCGTAGGCTTTTATGTGCATATTCTTTCTAGCCAGGTTTTACCTACATAAGCTAAGTTGTTCTACAGCCCTGGTTCTGTGAAATCTCATTCAGAAGTTTCTGGGCCTTTTTTCTGCTGACAAACTGCAACTCTGTGTTGCTCTCTGGGAGACTCAGATAGCTATTTCTGCCTTTTAAGGCATCATCAGTGAGCCACACCCACTTCTCAGATATCCTCCCTGTAAAGGTACAATGTGTCTTTTTCTTTTTCGTAGGCTTTTATGTGCATATTCTTTCTAGCCAGGTTTTACCTACGTAAACTAAATTGTTCTACAGCCCTGGTTCTGTGAAATCTCATTCACAAGTTTCTGGGCCTTTTTTCTGCTGACAAACTGCAACTCTGTGTTGCTCTCTGGGAGACTCAGATAGCTATTTCTGCCTTTTAAGGCATCATCAGTGAGCCACACCCACTTCTCAGATATCCTCCCTGTAAAGGTACAATGTGTCTTTTTCTTTTTCGTAGGCTTTTATGTGCATATTTTTTCTAGCCAGTTTTTACCTACGTAAACTAAGTTGTTCTACATCCCTGGTTCTGTGAAATCTCATTCACAAGTTTCTGGGCCTTTTTTCTGCTGACAAACTGCAACTCTGTGTTGCTCTCTGGGAGACTCAGATAGCTATTTCTGCCTTTTAAGGCATCATCAGTGAGCCACACCCACTTCTCAGATATCCTCCCTGTAAAGGTACAATGTGTCTTTTTCTTTTTCGTAGGCTTTTATGTGCATATTCTTTCTAGCCAGGTTTTACCTACGTAAGCTAAGTTGTTCTACAGCCCTGGTTCTGTGAAATCTTATTCACAAGATTCTGGGCCTTTTTTCTGCTGACAAACTGCAACTCTGTGTTGCTCTCTGGGAGACTCAGATAGCTATTTCTGCCTTTTAAGGCATCATCAGTGAGCCACACCCACTTCTCAGATATCCTCCCTGTAAAGGTACAATGTGTCTTTTTCTTTTTCGTAGGCTTTTATGTGCATATTCTTTCTAGCCAGGTTTTACCTACGTAAACTAAGTTGTTCTACAGCCCTGGTTCTGTGAAATCTCATTCACAAGTTTCTGGGCCTTTTTTCTGCTGACAAACTGCAACTCTGTGTTGCTCTCTGGGAGACTCAGATAGCTATTTCTGCCTTTTAAGGCATCATCAGTGAGCCACACCCACTTCTCAGATATCCTCCCTGTAAAGGTACAATGTGTCTTTTTCTTTTTCGTAGGCTTTTATGTGCATATTCTTTCTAGCCAGGTTTTACCTACGTAAACTAAGTTGTTCTACAGCCCTGGTTCTGTGAAATCTCATTCACAAGTTTCTGGGCCTTTTTTCTGCTGACAAACTGCAACTCTGTGTTGCTCTCTGGGAGACTCAGATAGCTATTTCTGCCTTTTAAGGCATCATCAGTGAGCCACACCCACTTCTCAGATATCCTCCCTGTAAAGGTACAATGTGTCTTTTTCTTTTTCCTAGGCTTTTATGTGCATATTCTTTCTAGCCAGGTTTTACCTACGTAAACTGAGTTGTTCTACAGCCCTGGTTCTGTGAAATCTCGTTCACAAGTTTCTGGGCCTTTTTTCTGCTGACAAACTGCAACTCTGTGTTGCTCTCTGGGAGACTCGGATAGCTATTTCTGCCTTTTAAGGCATCATCAGTGAGCCACACCCACTTCTCAGATATCCTCCCTGTAAAGGTACCATGTGTCTTTTTCTTTTTCGTAAGCTTTTATGTGCATATTCTTTCTAGCCAGGTTTTACCTACGTAAACTAAGTTGTTCTACAGCCCTGGTTCTGTGAAATCTCATTCACAAGTTTCTGGGCCTTTTTTCTGCTGACAAACTGCAACTCTGTGTTGCTCTCTGGGAGACTCAGATAGCTATTTCTGCCTTTTAAGGCATCATCAGTGAGCCACACCCACTTCTCAGATATCCTCCCTGTAAAGGTACAATGTGTCTTTTTCTTTTTCGTAGGCTTTTATGTGCATATTCTTTCTAGCCAGGTTTTACCTACGTAAACTAAGTTGTTCTACAGCCCTGGTTCTGTGAAATCTCATTCACAAGTTTCTGGGCCTTTTTTCTGCTGACAAACTGCAACTCTGTGTTGCTCTCTGGGAGACTCAGATAGCTATTTCTGCCTTTTAAGGCATCATCAGTGAGCCACACCCACTTCTCAGATATCCTCCCTGTAAAGGTACAATGTGTCTTTTTCTTTTTCGTAGGCTTTTATGTGCATATTCTTTCTAGCCAGGTTTTACCTACGTAAACTAAGTTGTTCTACATCCGTGGTTCTGTGAAATCTCATTCACAAGTTTCTGGGCCTTTTTTCTGCTGACAAACTGCAACTCTGTGTTGCTCTCTGGGAGACTCAGATAGCTATTTCTGCCTTTTAAGGCATCATCAGTGAGCCACACCCACTTCTCAGATATCCTCCCTGTAAAGGTACAATGTGTCTTTTTCTTTTTCGTAGGCTTTTATGTGCATATTCTTTCTAGCCAGGTTTTACCTACGTAAACTAAGTTGTTCTACAGCCCTGGTTCTGTGAAATCTCATTCACAAGTTTCTGGGCCTTTTTTCTGCTGACAAACTGCAACTCTGTGTTGCTCTCTGGGAGACTCAGATAGCTATTTCTGCCTTTTAAGGCATCATCAGTGAGCCACACCCACTTCTCAGATATCCTCCCTGTAAAGGTACAATGTGTCTTTTTCTTTTTCGTAGGCTTTTATGTGCATATTCTTTCTAGCCAGGTTTTACCTACGTAAACTAAGTTGTTCTACAGCCCTGGTTCTGTGAAATCTCATTCACAAGTTTCTGGGCCTTTTTTCTGCTGACAAACTGCAACTCTGTGTTGCTCTCTGGGAGACTCAGATAGCTATTTCTGCCTTTTAAGGCATCATCAGTGAGCCACACCCACTTCTCAGATATCCTCCCTGTAAAGTTACAATGTGTCTTTTTCTTTTTCGTAGGCTTTTATGTGCATATTCTTTCTAGCCAGGTTTTACCTACATAAGCTAAGTTGTTCTACAGCCCTGGTTCTGTGAAATCTCATTCAGAAGTTTCTGGGCCTTTTTTCTGCTGACAAACTGCAACTCTGTGTTGCTCTCTGGGAGACTCAGATAGCTATTTCTGCCTTTTAAGGCATCATCAGTGAGCCACACCCACTTCTCAGATATCCTCCCTGTAAAGGTACAATGTGTCTTTTTCTTTTTCGTAGGCTTTTATGTGCATATTTTTTCTAGCCAGTTTTTACCTACGTAAACTAAGTTGTTCTACATCCCTGGTTCTGTGAAATCTCATTCACAAGTTTCTGGGCCTTTTTTCTGCTGACAAACTGCAACTCTGTGTTGCTCTCTGGGAGACTCAGATAGCTATTTCTGCCTTTTAAGGCATCATCAGTGAGCCACACCCACTTCTCAGATATCCTCCCTGTAAAGGTACAATGTGTCTTTTTCTTTTTCGTAGGCTTTTATGTGCATATTCTTTCTAGCCAGGTTTTACCTACATAAGCTAAGTTGTTCTACAGCCCTGGTTCTGTGAAATCTTATTCACAAGATTCTGGGCCTTTTTTCTGCTGACAAACTGCAACTCTGTGTTGCTCTCTGGGAGACTCAGATAGCTATTTCTGCCTTTTAAGGCATCATCAGTGAGCCACACCCACTTCTCAGATATCCTCCCTGTAAAGGTACAATATGACCTCTTCTTTTTCGTAGGCTTTTATGTGCATATTCTTTCTAGCCAGGTTTTACCTACGTAAGCTAAGTTGTTCTACAGCCCTGGTTCTATGAAATCTCATTCACAAGTTTCTGGGCCTTTTTTCTGCTGACAAACTGCAACTCTGTGTTGCTCTCTGGGAGACTCAGATAGCTATTTCTGCCTTTTAAGGCATCATCAGTGAGCCACACCCACTTCTCAGATATCCTCCCTGTAAAGGTACAATATGACCTCTTCTTTTTCGTAGGCTTTTATGTGCATATTCTTTCTAGCCAGGTTTTACCTACGTAAGCTAAGTTGTTCTACAGCCCTGGTTCTATGAAATCTCATTCACAAGTTTCTGGGCCTTTTTTCTGCTGACAAACTGCAACTCTGTGTTGCTCTCTGGGAGACTCAGATAGCTATTTCTGCCTTTTAAGGCATCATCAGTGAGCCACACCCACTTCTCAGATATCCTCCCTGTAAAGGTACAATGTGTCTTTTTATTTTTCGTAGGCTTTTATGTGCATATTCTTTCTAGCCAGGTTTTACCTACGTAAACTAAGTTGTTCTACAGCCCTGGTTCTGTGAAATCTCATTCACAAGTTTCTGGGCCTTTTTTCTGCTGACAAACTGCAACTCTGTGTTGCTCTCTGGGAGACTCAGATAGCTATTTCTGCCTTTTAAGGCATCATCAGTGAGCCACACCCACTTCTCAGATATCCTCCCTGTAAAGGTACAATGTGTCTTTTTCTTTTTCGTAGGCTTTTATGTGCATATTCTTTCTAGCCAGGTTTTACCTACGTAAGCTATGTTGTTCTACAGCCCTGGTTCTGTGAAATCTCATTCACAAGTTTCTGGGCCTTTTTTCTGCTGACAAACTGCAACTCTGTGTTGCTCTCTGGGAGACTCAGATAGCTATTTCTGCCTTTTAAGGCATCATCAGTGAGCCACACCCACTTCTCAGATATCCTCCCTGTAAAGGTACAATGTGTCTTTTTCTTTTTCGTAGGCTTTTATGTGCATATTCTTTCTAGCCAGGTTTTACCTACGTAAGCTAAGTTGTTCTACAGCCCTGGTTCTGTGAAATCTCATTCACAAGTTTCTGGGCCTTTTTTCTGCTGACAAACTGCAACTCTGTGTTGCTCTCTGGGAGACTCAGATAGCTATTTCTGCCTTTTAAGGCATCATCAGTGAGCCACACCCACTTCTCAGATATCCTCCCTGTAAAGGTACAATGTGTCTTTTTCTTTTTCGTAGGCTTTTATGTGCATATTCTTTGTAGCCAGGTTTTACCTACGTAAACTAAGTTGTTCTACAGCCCTGGTTCTGTGAAATCTCATTCACAAGTTTCTGGGCCTTTTTTCTGCTGACAAACTGCAACTCTGTGTTGCTCTCTGGGAGACTCAGATAGCTATTTCTGCCTTTTAAGGCATCATCAGTGAGCCACACCCACTTCTCAGATATCCTCCCTGTAAAGGTACAATGTGTCTTTTTCTTTTTCGTAGGCTTTTATGTGCATATTCTTTCTAGCCAGGTTTTACCTACGTAAACTAAGTTGTTCTACATCCGTGGTTCTGTGAAATCTCATTCACAAGTTTCTGGGCCTTTTTTCTGCTGACAAACTGCAACTCTGTGTTGCTCTCTGGGAGACTCAGATAGCTATTTCTGCCTTTTAAGGCATCATCAGTGAGCCACACCCACTTCTCAGATATCCTCCCTGTAAAGGTACAATGTGTCTTTTTCTTTTTCGTAGGCTTTTATGTGCATATTCTTTCTAGCCAGGTTTTACCTACGTAAACTAAGTTGTTCTACAGCCCTGGTTCTGTGAAATCTCATTCACAAGTTTCTGGGCCTTTTTTCTGCTGACAAACTGCAACTCTGTGTTGCTCTCTGGGAGACTCAGATAGCTATTTCTGCCTTTTAAGGCATCATCAGTGAGCCACACCCACTTCTCAGATATCCTCCCTGTAAAGGTACAATGTGTCTTTTTCTTTTTCGTAGGCTTTTATGTGCATATTCTTTCTAGCCAGGTTTTACCTACGTAAACTAAGTTGTTCTACAGCCCTGGTTCTGTGAAATCTCATTCACAAGTTTCTGGGCCTTTTTTCTGCTGACAAACTGCAACTCTGTGTTGCTCTCTGGGAGACTCAGATAGCTATTTCTGCCTTTTAAGGCATCATCAGTGAGCCACACCCACTTCTCAGATATCCTCCCTGTAAAGTTACAATGTGTCTTTTTCTTTTTCGTAGGCTTTTATGTGCATATTCTTTCTAGCCAGGTTTTACCTACATAAGCTAAGTTGTTCTACAGCCCTGGTTCTGTGAAATCTCATTCAGAAGTTTCTGGGCCTTTTTTCTGCTGACAAACTGCAACTCTGTGTTGCTCTCTGGGAGACTCAGATAGCTATTTCTGCCTTTTAAGGCATCATCAGTGAGCCACACCCACTTCTCAGATATCCTCCCTGTAAAGGTACAATGTGTCTTTTTCTTTTTCGTAGGCTTTTATGTGCATATTCTTTCTAGCCAGGTTTTACCTACGTAAACTAAGTTGTTCTACATCCCTGGTTCTGTGAAATCTCATTCACAAGTTTCTGGGCCTTTTTTCTGCTGACAAACTGCAACTCTGTGTTGCTCTCTGGGAGACTCAGATAGCTATTTCTGCCTTTTAAGGCATCATCAGTGAGCCACACCCACTTCTCAGATATCCTCCCTGTAAAGGTACAATGTGTCTTTTTCTTTTTCGTAGGCTTTTATGTGCATATTCTTTCTAGCCAGGTTTTACCTACGTAAGCTAAGTTGTTCTACAGCCCTGGTTCTGTGAAATCTTATTCACAAGATTCTGGGCCTTTTTTCTGCTGACAAACTGCAACTCTGTGTTGCTCTCTGGGAGACTCAGATAGCTATTTCTGCCTTTTAAGGCATCATCAGTGAGCCACACCCACTTCTCAGATATCCTCCCTGTAAAGGTACAATATGACCTCTTCTTTTTCGTAGGCTTTTATGTGCATATTCTTTCTAGCCAGGTTTTACCTACGTAAACTAAGTTGTTCTACATCCGTGGTTCTGTGAAATCTCATTCACAAGTTTCTGGGCCTTTTTTCTGCTGACAAACTGCAACTCTGTGTTGCTCTCTGGGAGACTCAGATAGCTATTTCTGCCTTTTAAGGCATCATCAGTGAGCCACACCCACTTCTCAGATATCCTCCCTGTAAAGGTACAATGTGTCTTTTTATTTTTCGTAGGCTTTTATGTGCATATTCTTTCTAGCCAGGTTTTACCTACGTAAACTAAGTTGTTCTACAGCCCTGGTTCTGTGAAATCTCATTCACAAGTTTCTGGGCCTTTTTTCTGCTGACAAACTGCAACTCTGTGTTGCTCTCTGGGAGACTCAGATAGCTATTTCTGCCTTTTAAGGCATCATCAGTGAGCCACACCCACTTCTCAGATATCCTCCCTGTAAAGGTACAATGTGTCTTTTTCTTTTTCGTAGGCTTTTATGTGCATATTCTTTCTAGCCAGGTTTTACCTACGTAAGCTATGTTGTTCTACAGCCCTGGTTCTGTGAAATCTCATTCACAAGTTTCTGGGCCTTTTTTCTGCTGACAAACTGCAACTCTGTGTTGCTCTCTGGGAGACTCAGATAGCTATTTCTGCCTTTTAAGGCATCATCAGTGAGCCACACCCACTTCTCAGATATCCTCCCTGTAAAGGTACAATGTGTCTTTTTCTTTTTCGTAGGCTTTTATGTGCATATTCTTTCTAGCCAGGTTTTACCTACGTAAGCTAAGTTGTTCTACAGCCCTGGTTCTGTGAAATCTCATTCACAAGTTTCTGGGCCTTTTTTCTGCTGACAAACGTCAACTCTGTGTTGCTCTCTGGGAGACTCAGATAGCTATTTCTGCCTTTTAAGGCATCATCAGTGAGCCACACCCACTTCTCAGATATCCTCCCTGTAAAGGTACAATGTGTCTTTTTCTTTTTCGTAGGCTTTTATGTGCATATTCTTTGTAGCCAGGTTTTACCTACGTAAGCTAAGTTGTTCTACAGCCCTGGTTCTGTGAAATCTCATTCACAAGTTTCTGGGCCTTTTTTCTGCTGACAAACTGCAACTCTGTGTTGCTCTCTGGGAGACTCAGATAGCTATTTCTGCCTTTTAAGGCATCATCAGTGAGCCACACCCACTTCTCAGATATCCTCCCTGTAAAGGTACAATGTGTCTTTTTCTTTTTCGTAGGCTTTTATGTGCATATTCTTTCTAGCCAGGTTTTACCTACGTAAACTAAGTTGTTCTACAGCCCTGGTTCTGTGAAATCTCATTCACAAGTTTCTGGGCCTTTTTTCTGCTGACAAACTGCAACTCTGTGTTGCTCTCTGGGAGACTCAGATAGCTATTTCTGCCTTTTTAGGCATCATCAGTGAGCCACACCCACTTCTCAGATATCCTCCCTGTAAAGGTACAATGTGTCTTTTTCTTTTTCGTAGGCTTTTATGTGCATATTCTTTCTAGCCAGGTTTTACCTACGTAAACTAAGTTGTTCTACAGCCCTGGTTCTGTGAAATCTCATTCACAAGTTTCTGGGCCTTTTTTCTGCTGACAAACTGCAACTCTGTGTTGCTCTCTGGGAGACTCAGATAGCTATTTCTGCCTTTTAAGGCATCATCAGTGAGCCACACCCACTTCTCAGATATCCTCCCTGTAAAGTTACAATGTGTCTTTTTCTTTTTCGTAGGCTTTTATGTGCATATTCTTTCTAGCCAGGTTTTACCTACATAAGCTAAGTTGTTCTACAGCCCTGGTTCTGTGAAATCTCATTCAGAAGTTTCTGGGCCTTTTTTCTGCTGACAAACTGCAACTCTGTGTTGCTCTCTGGGAGACTCAGATAGCTATTTCTGCCTTTTAAGGCATCATCAGTGAGCCACACCCACTTCTCAGATATCCTCCCTGTAAAGGTACAATGTGTCTTTTTCTTTTTCGTAGGCTTTTATGTGCATATTCTTTCTAGCCAGGTTTTACCTACGTAAACTAAATTGTTCTACAGCCCTGGTTCTGTGAAATCTCATTCACAAGTTTCTGGGCCTTTTTTCTGCTGACAAACTGCAACTCTGTGTTGCTCTCTGGGAGACTCAGATAGCTATTTCTGCCTTTTAAGGCATCATCAGTGAGCCACACCCACTTCTCAGATATCCTCCCTGTAAAGGTACAATGTGTCTTTTTCTTTTTCGTAGGCTTTTATGTGCATATTTTTTCTAGCCAGTTTTTACCTACGTAAACTAAGTTGTTCTACATCCCTGGTTCTGTGAAATCTCATTCACAAGTTTCTGGGCCTTTTTTCTGCTGACAAACTGCAACTCTGTGTTGCTCTCTGGGAGACTCAGATAGCTATTTCTGCCTTTTAAGGCATCATCAGTGAGCCACACCCACTTCTCAGATATCCTCCCTGTAAAGGTACAATGTGTCTTTTTCTTTTTCGTAGGCTTTTATGTGCATATTCTTTCTAGCCAGGTTTTACCTACGTAAGCTAAGTTGTTCTACAGCCCTGGTTCTGTGAAATCTTATTCACAAGATTCTGGGCCTTTTTTCTGCTGACAAACTGCAACTCTGTGTTGCTCTCTGGGAGACTCAGATAGCTATTTCTGCCTTTTAAGGCATCATCAGTGAGCCACACCCACTTCTCAGATATCCTCCCTGTAAAGGTACAATGTGTCTTTTTCTTTTTCGTAGGCTTTTATGTGCATATTCTTTCTAGCCAGGTTTTACCTACGTAAACTAAGTTGTTCTACAGCCCTGGTTCTGTGAAATCTCATTCACAAGTTTCTGGGCCTTTTTTCTGCTGACAAACTGCAACTCTGTGTTGCTCTCTGGGAGACTCAGATAGCTATTTCTGCCTTTTAAGGCATCATCAGTGAGCCACACCCACTTCTCAGATATCCTCCCTGTAAAGGTACAATGTGTCTTTTTTTTTTTTCGTAGGCTTTTATGTGCATATTCTTTCTAGCCAGGTTTTACCTACGTAAGCTAAGTTGTTCTACAGCCCTGGTTCTGTGAAATCTTATTCACAAGATTCTGGGCCTTTTTTCTGCTGACAAACTGCAACTCTGTGTTGCTCTCTGGGAGACTCAGATAGCTATTTCTGCCTTTTAAGGCATCATCAGTGAGCCACACCCACTTCTCAGATATCCTCCCTGTAAAGGTACAATATGACCTCTTCTTTTTCGTAGGCTTTTATGTGCATATTCTTTCTAGCCAGGTTTTACCTACGTAAACTAAGTTGTTCTACAGCCCTGGTTCTATGAAATCTCATTCACAAGTTTCTGGGCCTTTTTTCTGCTGACAAACTGCAACTCTGTGTTGCTCTCTGGGAGACTCAGATAGCTATTTCTGCCTTTTAAGGCATCATCAGTGAGCCACACCCACTTCTCAGATATCCTCCCTGTAAAGGTACCATGTGTCTTTTTCTTTTTCGTAGGCTTTTATGTGCATATTCTTTCTAGCCAGGTTTTACCTACGTAAGCTAAGTTGTTCTACAGCCCTGGTTCTATGAAATCTCATTCACAAGTTTCTGGGCCTTTTTTCTGCTCACAAACTGCAACTCTGTGTTGCTCTCTGGGAGACTCAGATAGCTATTTCTGCCTTTTAAGGCATCATCAGTGAGCCACACCCACTTCTCAGATATCCTCCCTGTAAAGGTACAATGTGTCTTTTTTTTTTTCGTAGGCTTTTATGTGCATATTCTTTGTAGCCAGGTTTTACCTACGTAAGCTAAGTTGTTCTACAGCCCTGGTTCTGTGAAATCTTATTCACAAGATTCTGGGCCTTTTTTCTGCTGACAAACTGCAACTCTGTGTTGCTCTCTGGGAGACTCAGATAGCTATTTCTGCCTTTTAAGGCATCATCAGTGAGCCACACCCACTTCTCAGATATCCTCCCTGTAAAGGTACAATATGACCTCTTCTTTTTCGTAGGCTTTTATGTGCATATTCTTTCTAGCCAGGTTTTACCTACGTAAACTAAGTTGTTCTACAGCCCTGGTTCTATGAAATCTCATTCACAAGTTTCTGGGCCTTTTTTCTGCTGACAAACTGCAACTCTATGTTGCTCTCTGGGAGACTCAGATAGCTATTTCTGCCTTTTAAGGCATCATCAGTGAGCCACACCCACTTCTCAGATATCCTCCCTGTAAAGGTACCATGTGTCTTTTTCTTTTTCGTAGGCTTTTATGTGCATATTCTTTCTAGCCAGGTTTTACCTACGTAAGCTAAGTTGTTCTACAGCCCTGGTTCTATGAAATCTCATTCACAAGTTTCTGGGCCTTTTTTCTGCTGACAAACTGCAACTCTGTGTTGCTCTCTGGGAGACTCAGATAGCTATTTCTGCCTTTTAAGGCATCATCAGTGAGCCACACCCACTTCTCAGATATCCTCCCTGTAAAGGTACAATGTGTCTTTTTTTTTTTCGTAGGCTTTTATGTGCATATTCTTTGTAGCCAGGTTTTACCTACGTAAGCTAAGTTGTTCTACAGCCCTGGTTCTGTGAAATCTCATTCACAAGTTTCTGGGCCTTTTTTCTGCTGACAAACTGCAACTCTGTGTTGCTCTCTGGGAGACTCAGATAGCTATTTCTGCCTTTTAAGGCATCATCAGTGAGCCACACCCACTTCTCAGATATCCTCCCTGTAAAGGTACAATGTGTCTTTTTCTTTTTCGTAGGCTTTTATGTGCATATTCTTTCTAGCCAGGTTTTACCTACGTAAACTAAATTGTTCTACAGCCCTGGTTCTGTGAAATCTCATTCACAAGATTCTGGGCCTTTTTTCTGCTGACAAACTGCAACTCTGTGTTGCTCTCTGGGAGACTCAGATAGCTATTTCTGCCTTTTAAGGCATCATCAGTGAGCCACACCCACTTCTCAGATATCCTCCCTGTAAAGGTACAATGTGTCTTTTTTTTTTTCGTAGGCTTTTATGTGCATATTCTTTGTAGCCAGGTTTTACCTACGTAAGCTAAGTTGTTCTACAGCCCTGGTTCTGTGAAATCTCATTCACAAGTTTCTGGGCCTTTTTTCTGCTGACAAACTGCAACTCTGTGTTGCTCTCTGGGAGACTCAGATAGCTATTTCTGCCTTTTAAGGCATCATCAGTGAGCCACACCCACTTCTCAGATATCCTCCCTGTAAAGGTACAATGTGTCTTTTTCTTTTTCGTAGGCTTTTATGTGCATATTCTTTCTAGCCAGGTTTTACCTACGTAAGCTAAGTTGTTCTACAGCCCTAGTTCTGTGAAATCTCATTCACAAGTTTCTGGGCCTTTTTTCTGCTGACAAACTGCAACTCTGTGTTGCTCTCTGGGAGACTCAGATAGCTATTTCTGCCTTTTAAGGCATCATCAGTGAGCCACACCCACTTCTCAGATATCTTTCCCTGTAAAGTTACAATGTGTCTTTTTCTTTTTCGTAGGCTTTTATGTGCATATTCTTTCTAGCCAGGTTTTACCTACATAAGCTAAGTTGTTCTACAGCCCTGGTTCTGTGAAATCTCATTCACAAGTTTCTGGGCCTTTTTTCTGCTGACAAACTGCAACTCTGTGTTGCTCTCTGGGAGACTCGGATAGCTATTTCTGCCTTTTAAGGCATCATCAGTGAGCCACACCCACTTCTCAGATATCCTCCCTGTAAAGGTACAATGTGTCTTTTTCTTTTTCGTAGGCTTTTATGTGCATATTCTTTCTAGCCAGGTTTTACCTACGTAAACTAAGTTGTTCTACAGCCCTGGTTCTGTGAAATCTCATTCACAAGTTTCTGGGCCTTTTTTCTGCTGACAAACTGCAACTCTGTGTTGCTCTCTGGGAGACTCAGATAGCTATTTCTGCCTTTTAAGGCATCATCAGTGAGCCACACCCACTTCTCAGATATCCTCCCTGTAAAGGTACAATGTGTCTTTTTCTTTTTCGTAGGCTTTTATGTGCATATTCTTTCTAGCCAGGTTTTACCTACGTAAACTAAGTTGTTCTACAGCCCTGGTTCTGTGAAATCTCATTCACAAGTTTCTGGGCCTTTTTTCTGCTGACAAACTGCAACTCTGTGTTGCTCTCTGGGAGACTCAGATAGCTATTTCTGCCTTTTAAGGCATCATCAGTGAGCCACACCCACTTCTCAGATATCCTCCCTGTAAAGTTACAATGTGTCTTTTTCTTTTTCGTAGGCTTTTATGTGCATATTCTTTCTAGCCAGGTTTTACCTACATAAGCTAAGTTGTTCTACAGCCCTGGTTCTGTGAAATCTCATTCAGAAGTTTCTGGGCCTTTTTTCTGCTGACAAACTGCAACTCTGTGTTGCTCTCTGGGAGACTCAGATAGCTATTTCTGCCTTTTAAGGCATCATCAGTGAGCCACACCCACTTCTCAGATATCCTCCCTGTAAAGGTACAATGTGTCTTTTTCTTTTTCGTAGGCTTTTATGTGCATATTCTTTCTAGCCAGGTTTTACCTACGTAAACTAAATTGTTCTACAGCCCTGGTTCTGTGAAATCTCATTCACAAGTTTCTGGGCCTTTTTTCTGCTGACAAACTGCAACTCTGTGTTGCTCTCTGGGAGACTCAGATAGCTATTTCTGCCTTTTAAGGCATCATCAGTGAGCCACACCCACTTCTCAGATATCCTCCCTGTAAAGGTACAATGTGTCTTTTTCTTTTTCGTAGGCT
Source organism: Pituophis catenifer annectens (assembly GCF_029215685.1). Lineage (NCBI taxonomy): Eukaryota > Metazoa > Chordata > Lepidosauria > Squamata > Colubridae > Pituophis > Pituophis catenifer. The sequence continues at coordinate 7,503 of NW_027256983.1, read as the reverse complement.
TTTATGTGCATATTTTTTCTAGCCAGTTTTTACCTACGTAAACTAAGTTGTTCTACATCCCTGGTTCTGTGAAATCTCATTCACAAGTTTCTGGGCCTTTTTTCTGCTGACAAACTGCAACTCTGTGTTGCTCTCTGGGAGACTCAGATAGCTATTTCTGCCTTTTAAGGCATCATCAGTGAGCCACACCCACTTCTCAGATATCCTCCCTGTAAAGGTACAATGTGTCTTTTTCTTTTTCGTAGGCTTTTATGTGCATATTCTTTCTAGCCAGGTTTTACCTACGTAAGCTAAGTTGTTCTACAGCCCTGGTTCTGTGAAATCTTATTCACAAGATTCTGGGCCTTTTTTCTGCTGACAAACTGCAACTCTGTGTTGCTCTCTGGGAGACTCAGATAGCTATTTCTGCCTTTTAAGGCATCATCAGTGAGCCACACCCACTTCTCAGATATCCTCCCTGTAAAGGTACAATGTGTCTTTTTCTTTTTCGTAGGCTTTTATGTGCATATTCTTTCTAGCCAGGTTTTACCTACGTAAACTAAGTTGTTCTACAGCCCTGGTTCTGTGAAATCTCATTCACAAGTTTCTGGGCCTTTTTTCTGCTGACAAACTGCAACTCTGTGTTGCTCTCTGGGAGACTCAGATAGCTATTTCTGCCTTTTAAGGCATCATCAGTGAGCCACACCCACTTCTCAGATATCCTCCCTGTAAAGGTACAATGTGTCTTTTTTTTTTTCGTAGGCTTTTATGTGCATATTCTTTCTAGCCAGGTTTTACCTACGTAAGCTAAGTTGTTCTACAGCCCTGGTTCTGTGAAATCTCGTTCACAAGTTTTTGGGCCTTTTTTCTGCTGACAAACTGCAACTCTGTGTTGCTCTCTGGGAGACTCGGATAGCTATTTCTGCCTTTTAAGGCATCATCAGTGAGCCACACCCACTTCTAAGATATCCTCCCTGTAAAGGTACAATGTGTCTTTTTCTTTTTCGTAGGCTTTTATGTGCATATTCTTTCTAGCCAGGTTTTACCTACGTAAACTAAGTTGTTCTACAGCCCTGGTTCTATGAAATCTCATTCACAAGTTTCTGGGCCTTTTTTCTGCTGACAAACTGCAACTCTGTGTTGCTCTCTGGGAGACTCAGATAGCTATTTCTGCCTTTTAAGGCATCATCAGTGAGCCACACCCACTTCTCAGATATCCTCCCTGTAAAGGTACCATGTGTCTTTTTCTTTTTCGTAGGCTTTTATGTGCATATTCTTTCTAGCCAGGTTTTACCTACGTAAGCTAAGTTGTTCTACAGCCCTGGTTCTATGAAATCTCATTCACAAGTTTCTGGGCCTTTTTTCTGCTCACAAACTGCAACTCTGTGTTGCTCTCTGGGAGACTCAGATAGCTATTTCTGCCTTTTAAGGCATCATCAGTGAGCCACACCCACTTCTCAGATATCCTCCCTGTAAAGGTACAATGTGTCTTTTTTTTTTTCGTAGGCTTTTATGTGCATATTCTTTGTAGCCAGGTTTTACCTACGTAAGCTAAGTTGTTCTACAGCCCTGGTTCTGTGAAATCTTATTCACAAGATTCTGGGCCTTTTTTCTGCTGACAAACTGCAACTCTGTGTTGCTCTCTGGGAGACTCAGATAGCTATTTCTGCCTTTTAAGGCATCATCAGTGAGCCACACCCACTTCTCAGATATCCTCCCTGTAAAGGTACAATATGACCTCTTCTTTTTCGTAGGCTTTTATGTGCATATTCTTTCTAGCCAGGTTTTACCTACGTAAACTAAGTTGTTCTACAGCCCTGGTTCTATGAAATCTCATTCACAAGTTTCTGGGCCTTTTTTCTGCTGACAAACTGCAACTCTATGTTGCTCTCTGGGAGACTCAGATAGCTATTTCTGCCTTTTAAGGCATCATCAGTGAGCCACACCCACTTCTCAGATATCCTCCCTGTAAAGGTACCATGTGTCTTTTTCTTTTTCGTAGGCTTTTATGTGCATATTCTTTCTAGCCAGGTTTTACCTACGTAAGCTAAGTTGTTCTACAGCCCTGGTTCTATGAAATCTCATTCACAAGTTTCTGGGCCTTTTTTCTGCTGACAAACTGCAACTCTGTGTTGCTCTCTGGGAGACTCAGATAGCTATTTCTGCCTTTTAAGGCATCATCAGTGAGCCACACCCACTTCTCAGATATCCTCCCTGTAAAGGTACAATGTGTCTTTTTTTTTTTTCGTAGGCTTTTATGTGCATATTCTTTCTAGCCAGGTTTTACCTACGTAAGCTAAGTTGTTCTACAGCCCTGGTTCTGTGAAATCTCATTCACAAGTTTCTGGGCCTTTTTTCTGCTGACAAACTGCAACTCTGTGTTGCTCTCTGGGAGACTCAGATAGCTATTTCTGCCTTTTAAGGCATCATCAGTGAGCCACACCCACTTCTCAGATATCCTCCCTGTAAAGGTACAATGTGTCTTTTTCTTTTTCGTAGGCTTTTATGTGCATATTCTTTCTAGCCAGGTTTTACCTACGTAAACTAAATTGTTCTACAGCCCTGGTTCTGTGAAATCTCATTCACAAGATTCTGGGCCTTTTTTCTGCTGACAAACTGCAACTCTGTGTTGCTCTCTGGGAGACTCAGATAGCTATTTCTGCCTTTTAAGGCATCATCAGTGAGCCACACCCACTTCTCAGATATCCTCCCTGTAAAGGTACAATGTGTCTTTTTTTTTTTCGTAGGCTTTTATGTGCATATTCTTTGTAGCCAGGTTTTACCTACGTAAGCTAAGTTGTTCTACAGCCCTGGTTCTGTGAAATCTCATTCACAAGTTTCTGGGCCTTTTTTCTGCTGACAAACTGCAACTCTGTGTTGCTCTCTGGGAGACTCAGATAGCTATTTCTGCCTTTTAAGGCATCATCAGTGAGCCACACCCACTTCTCAGATATCCTCCCTGTAAAGGTACAATGTGTCTTTTTCTTTTTCGTAGGCTTTTATGTGCATATTCTTTCTAGCCAGGTTTTACCTACGTAAGCTAAGTTGTTCTACAGCCCTGGTTCTGTGAAATCTCATTCACAAGTTTCTGGGCCTTTTTTCTGCTGACAAACTGCAACTCTGTGTTGCTCTCTGGGAGACTCAGATAGCTATTTCTGCCTTTTAAGGCATCATCAGTGAGCCACACCCACTTCTCAGATATCCTCCCTGTAAAGTTACAATGTGTCTTTTTCTTTTTCGTAGGCTTTTATGTGCATATTCTTTCTAGCCAGGTTTTACCTACATAAGCTAAGTTGTTCTACAGCCCTGGTTCTGTGAAATCTCATTCACAAGTTTCTGGGCCTTTTTTCTGCTGACAAACTGCAACTCTGTGTTGCTCTCTGGGAGACTCAGATAGCTATTTCTGCCTTTTAAGGCATCATCAGTGAGCCACACCCACTTCTCAGATATCCTCCCTGTAAAGGTACAATGTGTCTTTTTCTTTTTCGTAGGCTTTTATGTGCATATTCTTTCTAGCCAGGTTTTACCTACGTAAACTAAATTGTTCTACAGCCCTGGTTCTGTGAAATCTCATTCACAAGTTTCTGGGCCTTTTTTCTGCTGACAAACTGCAACTCTGTGTTGCTCTCTGGGAGACTCAGATAGCTATTTCTGCCTTTTAAGGCATCATCAGTGAGCCACACCCACTTCTCAGATATCCTCCCTGTAAAGGTACAATGTGTCTTTTTCTTTTTCATAGGCTTTTATGTGCATATTCTTTCTAGCCAGGTTTTACCTACGTAAACTAAGTTGTTCTACATCCCTGGTTCTGTGAAATCTCATTCACAAGTTTCTGGGCCTTTTTTCTGCTGACAAACTGCAACTCTGTGTTGCTCTCTGGGAGACTCAGATAGCTATTTCTGCCTTTTAAGGCATCATCAGTGAGCCACACCCACTTCTCAGATATCCTCCCTGTAAAGGTACAATGTGTCTTTTTCTTTTTCGTAGGCTTTTATGTGCATATTCTTTCTAGCCAGGTTTTACCTACGTAAGCTAAGTTGTTCTACAGCCCTGGTTCTGTGAAATCTTATTCACAAGATTCTGGGCCTTTTTTCTGCTGACAAACTGCAACTCTGTGTTGCTCTCTGGGAGACTCAGATAGCTATTTCTGCCTTTTAAGGCATCATCAGTGAGCCACACCCACTTCTCAGATATCCTCCCTGTAAAGGTACAATATGACCTCTTCTTTTTCGTAGGCTTTTATGTGCATATTCTTTCTAGCCAGGTTTTACCTACGTAAACTAAGTTGTTCTACAGCCCTGGTTCTATGAAATCTCATTCACAAGTTTCTGGGCCTTTTTTCTGCTGACAAACTGCAACTCTGTGTTGCTCTCTGGGAGACTCAGATAGCTATTTCTGCCTTTTAAGGCATCATCAGTGAGCCACACCCACTTCTCAGATATCCTCCCTGTAAAGGTACCATGTGTCTTTTTCTTTTTCGTAGGCTTTTATGTGCATATTCTTTCTAGCCAGGTTTTACCTACGTAAGCTAAGTTGTTCTACAGCCCTGGTTCTATGAAATCTCATTCACAAGTTTCTGGGCCTTTTTTCTGCTGACAAACTGCAACTCTGTGTTGCTCTCTGGGAGACTCAGATAGCTATTTCTGCCTTTTAAGGCATCATCAGTGAGCCACACCCACTTCTCAGATATCCTCCCTGTAAAGGTACAATGTGTCTTTTTCTTTTTCGTAGGCTTTTATGTGCATATTCTTTCTAGCCAGGTTTTACCTACGTAAACTAAGTTGTTCTACAGCCCTGGTTCTGTGAAATCTCATTCACAAGTTTCTGGGCCTTTTTTCTGCTGACAAACTGCAACTCTGTGTTTCTCTCTGGGAGACTCAGATAGCTATTTCTGCCTTTTAAGGCATCATCAGTGAGCCACACCCACTTCTCAGATATCCTCCCTGTAAAGGTACAATGTGTCTTTTTCTTTTTCGTAGGCTTTTATGTGCATATTCTTTCTAGCCAGGTTTTACCTACGTAAACTAAGTTGTTCTACATCCCTGGTTCTGTGAAATCTCATTCACAAGTTTCTGGGCCTTTTTTCTGCTGACAAACTGCAACTCTGTGTTGCTCTCTGGGAGACTCAGATAGCTATTTCTGCCTTTTAAGGCATCATCAGTGAGCCACACCCACTTCTCAGATATCCTCCCTGTAAAGGTACAATGTGTCTTTTTCTTTTTCATAGGCTTTTATGTGCATATTCTTTCTAGCCAGGTTTTACCTACGTAAACTAAGTTGTTCTACATCCCTGGTTCTGTGAAATCTCATTCACAAGTTTCTGGGCCTTTTTTCTGCTGACAAACTGCAACTCTGTGTTGCTCTCTGGGAGACTCAGATAGCTATTTCTGCCTTTTAAGGCATCATCAGTGAGCCACACCCACTTCTCAGATATCCTCCCTGTAAAGGTACAATGTGTCTTTTTCTTTTTCGTAGGCTTTTATGTGCATATTCTTTCTAGCCAGGTTTTACCTACGTAAGCTAAGTTGTTCTACAGCCCTGGTTCTGTGAAATCTTATTCACAAGATTCTGGGCCTTTTTTCTGCTGACAAACTGCAACTCTGTGTTGCTCTCTGGGAGACTCAGATAGCTATTTCTGCCTTTTAAGGCATCATCAGTGAGCCACACCCACTTCTCAGATATCCTCCCTGTAAAGGTACAATATGACCTCTTCTTTTTCGTAGGCTTTTATGTGCATATTCTTTCTAGCCAGGTTTTACCTACGTAAACTAAGTTGTTCTACAGCCCTGGTTCTATGAAATCTCATTCACAAGTTTCTGGGCCTTTTTTCTGCTGACAAACTGCAACTCTGTGTTGCTCTCTGGGAGACTCAGATAGCTATTTCTGCCTTTTAAGGCATCATCAGTGAGCCACACCCACTTCTCAGATATCCTCCCTGTAAAGGTACCATGTGTCTTTTTCTTTTTCGTAGGCTTTTATGTGCATATTCTTTATAGCCAGGTTTTACCTACGTAAGCTAAGTTGTTCTACAGCCCTGGTTCTGTGAAATCTCATTCACAAGTTTCTGGGCCTTTTTTCTGCTGACAAACTGCAACTCTGTGTTGCTCTCTGGGAGACTCAGATAGCTATTTCTGCCTTTTAAGGCATCATCAGTGAGCCACACCCACTTCTCAGATATCCTCCCTGTAAAGGTACAATGTGTCTTTTTCTTTTTCGTAGGCTTTTATGTGCATATTCTTTCTAGCCAGGTTTTACCTACGTAAACTAAGTTGTTCTACAGCCCTGGTTCTGTGAAATCTCATTCACAAGTTTCTGGGCCTTTTTTCTGCTGACAAACTGCAAACTCTGTGTTGCTCTCTGGGAGACTCAGATAGCTATTGCTGCCTTTTAAGGCATCATCAGTGAGCCACACCCACTTCTCAGATATCCTCCCTGTAAAGGTACAATGTGTCTTTTTCTTTTTCGTAGGCTTTTATGTGCATATTCTTTCTAGCCAGGTTTTTACCTACGTAAACTAAGTTTGTTCTACATCCCTGGTTCTGTGAAATCCTCATTCACAAGTTTCTGGGCCTTTTTTCTGCTGACAAAACTGCAACTCTGTGTTGCTCTCTGGGAGACTCAGATAGCTATTTCTGCCTTTTAAGGCATCATCAGTGAGCCACACCCACTTCTCAGATATCCTCCCTGTAAAGGTACAATGTGTCTTTTTCTTTTTCATAGGCTTTTATGTGCATATTCTTTCTAGCCAGGTTTTACCTACGTAAGCTAAGTTGTTTCTACAGCCCTGGTTCTGTGAAATCTCATTCACAAGTTTTCTGGGCCTTTTTTCTGCTGACAAACTGCAACTCTGTGTTGCTCTCTGGGAGACTCAGATAGCTATTTCTGCCTTTTAAGGCATCATCAGTGAGCCACACCCACTTCTCAGATATCCTCCCTGTAAAGGTACAATGTGTCTTTTTCTTTTTCGTAGGCTTTTATGTGCATATTCTTTCTAGCCAGGTTTTTACCTACGTAAGCTAAGTTGTTCTACAGCCCTGGTTCTGTGAAATCTCATTCACAAGTTTTCTGGGCCTTTTTTCTGCTGACAAACTGCAACTCTGTGTTGCTCTCTGGGAGACTCAGATAGCTATTTCTGCCTTTTTAAGGCATCATCAGTGAGCCACACCCACTTCTCAGATATCCTCCCTGTAAAGGTACAATGTGTCTTTTTCTTTTTCGTAGGCTTTTATGTGCATATTCTTTCTAGCCAGGTTTTACCTACGTAAGCTAAGTTGTTTCTACAGCCCTGGTTCTGTGAAATCTCATTCACAAGTTTCTGGGCCTTTTTTTCTGCTGACAAACTGCAACTCTGTGTTGCTCTCTGGGAGACTCAGATAGCTATTTCTGCCTTTTAAGGCATCATCAGTGAGCCACACCCACTTCTCAGATATCCTCCCTGTAAAGGTACCATGTGTCCTTTTTCTTTTTCGTAGGCTTTTATGTGCATATTCTTTCTAGCCAGGTTTTACCTACGTAAGCTAAGTT